>NW_027480860.1:0-116856 GCF_051401765.1 Calliopsis andreniformis | reverse complement strand
TGAAGATTGAGTATTGATGATTGAATATTGAGGATTGAGGATTGAGGTTTGAGGATTGAGGGTTGAGGATTGAGGATTGAGGATTGAGTATTGAAGATTGAGTATTGATGCCTGAGGATTGAGGATCGAGGACAGAGGATTGAGGATTGGAGATTGATTATTGAGGATTGAAGATTGTGGATTGAGGATTGAGGATTGAGAATAGAGAATTGAGTATGAGGGCTGAGGGTTGAGGATTGAGGTTTGAGGAATGAGGATTGAGGGTTGGGGAATGAGGATTGAGGATTGAGGATTGAGGATTGAGGATTGAGCATTGAAGATTGAGTATTGATGCCTGAGGATTGAGGATTGATGCTTGATGATTGAGGATCGAGGATTGAAGATTGAGAATTGAGGATTGAAGATTCCGCATTGAGGATTGAGGATTGAGGATGGAGGATGAGGGCTGAGGGTTGAGGATTGAGGATTGGGGAAATGAGGATTGAGGATTGAGGATTGAAATTGAGGATTGGGTATTGAGGATTGAAGAATGAGGATTGAGGAATTAGGATTGAGGTTTGAGGATCGAGGATTGAAGATTGAGGATTGGGTATTGTGGATTGAAGAATGAGGATTGAGGATTGCGGATTGAGGATTGAGGATTGAAGATTGAGTGTTGAGGATCGAAGTTTGAGGATTGATGATTGAGGATTTAGGATTGAGGATTGAAGATTGAGTATTGAGGATTGAAGATTGAAGAATGAGGATTGATGATTGAGGATTGAGGATTGAGGATTGAAGATTGAGTGTTGAGGATTGAAGATTGAGGATTGAGGATTGAGGATTGAGGATTGAGGATTGAAGATTGAGGATTGAGGATTGAGGATTGAAGATTGAATATTGATGATTGAATATTGAGGACTGAGGATCGAGGGTTGTGGATTGAGGACGAGGACTGAGGGTTGAATATTGATGTTTGAGGTCTAAGGATTAAGGATTAAGGATTGAGAATTGAGGATTGAGGATTGAGGATTGAAGATTGAGGATTGGGTATTTAGGATTGAAGAATGAGTATTGAAGATTGAGGTTTGAGGATTGATGATTGAATATTGAGGATTGAGGATTGAGGTTTGAGGATTGAGGATGAAGACTGAGGGTTGAGGATTGAGGTTTGAGGAACGAGGATTGAGGATTGAGGATTGAGGACTAAGGATTGACGATTGAGTATTGAAGATTGAGAATTGATGGCTGAGGATTGACGACTGAGATTTGAGGATTGAGGATTGCTGATTGAAGATTGAGTATTGAGGATTGAATATTGCGGATTGAGGATTGAGGATTGAGGATTGAGGATTGAGGATTGAAGATTGAGTATTGAGTATTGAAGGTTGAGGATTGTGGATTGAGGATTAAGGATTGAGGATTGAATATTGTAGATTGAGTATTGATGCCTGAGGATTGAGGATTGAGGATTGAGGATTGAGGATTGAGGATTGAGGATTGAAGATTGAGTATTGAGGATTGAAGATTGAGGGTTGAAGATTGAGTATTGATGATTGAATATTGAGGATTGAGGATTGAGGATTGAGGATTGAGGATTGAGGATTGAGGATTGAAGATTGAGTATTGATGATTGAATATTGAGGATTGAGGATTGAGGTTTGAGGATTGAGGACGAGGACTGACGGCAGAGGATTTAGGTTTGAGGATTGAGGATTGAGGACTGAGGATTGAGGATGAGTGCTAAGCGTCGTGGATTGAGATTCGACGACTGAGGACTGAGGATTGAGGATTGAGAATTGAGGATTGAGGATTGAGGATTGAAGATTGAGTATTGATGATTGAATATTGAGGATTGAGGATTGAGGTCTCAGGATTGAGGATTGACGATTGAGGATTGAGGATTGAGTATTGAAGATTGAGTATTGATGCCTGAGGATTGAGGATCGAGGATTGAGGATTGAGGATTGGAGATTGATTATTGAGGATTGAAGATTGAGGATTGAGTGTTGAATATTGATGATTGAATATTGAGGACTGAGGACTGAGGGTTGTGGATTGAGGACGAGGACTGAGGGTTGAATATTGATGTTTGAGGTCTGAGGATTAAGGATTGAGGATTGAGAATTGAGGATTGAGGATTGAGGATTGAAGATTGTGGATTGGGTATTTAGGATTGAAGAATGAGGATTGAAGATTGAGGTTTGAGGGTTGATGATTGAATATTGAGGATTGAGGATTGAGGTTTGAGGATTGAGGATGAAGACTGAGGGTTGAGGATTGAGGTTTGAGGAACGAGGATTGAGGATTGAGGATTGAGGACTAAGGATTGACGATTGAGTATTGAAGATTGAGGATTGATGGCTGAGGATTGACGACTGAGAATTGAGGATTGAGGATTGCTGATTGAAGATTGAGTATTGAGGATTGAATATTGCGGATTGAGGATTGAGGATTGAGGATTGAGGATTGGGGATTGAGGATTGAAGATTGTGTATTGTGTATTGAAGGTTGAGGATTGTGGATTGAGGATTAAGGATTGAGGATTGAATATTGTAGATTGAGTATTGGTGCCTGAGGATTGAGGATTGAGGATTGAGGATTGAGGATTGAGGATTGAAGATTGAGTATTGAGGATTGAAGATTGAGGGTTGAAGATTGAGTATTGATGATTGAATACTGAGGATTGAGGATTGAGGATTGAGGATTGAGGATTGAGGATTGAGGATTGAGGATTGAAGATTGAGTATTGATGATTGAATATTGAGGATTGAGGATTGTGGTTTGAGGATTGAGGACGAGGACTGACGGTAGAGGATTTAGGTTTGAGGATTGAGGATTGAGGACTGAGGATTGAGGATGAGTGCTAAGCGTCGGGGATTGAGGTTCGACGACTGACGACTGAGGATTGAGGATTGAGAATTGAGGATTGATGTTTGAGGATTGAAGATTGAGGATTGGGTATTGAGGATTGAAGAATGAGGATTGAGGATTGAGGATTGAGGATTGAGGATTGAGGATTGAGGATGTAGGATTGGAGATTGATTATTGAGTATTCAAGGTTGAGGATTGTGGATTGAGGATTGAGGATTGAGGATTGAGGATTGAGGATTGAAGATTGAGTATTGATGATTGAATATTGAGGATTGAGGACTGAGGGTTGTGGATTGAGGACGAGGACTGAGGGTTGAATATTGATGTTTGAGGTCTGAGGATTAAGGATTGAGGATTGAGAATTGAGGATTGAGGATTGAGGATTGAAGATTGTGGATTGGGTATTTAGGATTGAAGAATGAGGATTGAAGATTGAGGTTTGAGGGTTGATGATTGAATATTGAGGATTGAGGATTGAGGTTTGAGGATTGAGGATGAAGACTGAGGGTTGAGGATTGAGGTTTGAGGAACGAGGATTGAGGATTGAGGATTGAGGACTAAGGATTGACGATTGAGTATTGAAGATTGAGGATTGATGGCTGAGGATTGACGACTGAGAATTGAGGATTGAGGATTGCTGATTGAAGATTGAGTATTGAGGATTGAATATTGCGGATTGAGGATTGAGGATTGAGGATTGAGGATTGGGGATTGAGGATTGAAGATTGAGTATTGTGTATTGAAGGTTGAGGATTGTGGATTGAGGATTAAGGATTGAGGATTGAATATTGTAGATTGAGTATTGGTGCCTGAGGATTGAGGATTGAGGATTGAGGATTGAGGATTGAGGATTGAAGATTGAGTATTGAGGATTGAAGATTGAGGGTTGAAGATTGAGTATTGATGATTGAATACTGAGGATTGAGGATTGAGGATTGAGGATTGAGGATTGAGGATTGAGGATTGAGGATTGAAGATTGAGTATTGATGATTGAATATTGAGGATTGAGGATTGAGGTTTGAGGATTGAGGACGAGGACTGACGGTAGAGGATTTAGGTTTGAGGATTGAGGATTGAGGACTGAGGATTGAGGATGAGTGCTAAGCGTCGGGGATTGAGGTTCGACGACTGACGACTGAGGATTGAGGATTGAGAATTGAGGATTGATGTTTGAGGATTGAAGATTGAGGATTGGGTATTGAGGATTGAAGAATGAGGATTGAGGATTGAGGATTGAGGATTGAGGATTGAGGATTGAGGATGTAGGATTGGAGATTGATTATTGAGTATTCAAGGTTGAGGATTGTGGATTGAGGATTGAGGATTGAGGATTGAGGATTGAGGATTGAAGATTGAGTATTGATGATTGAATATTGAGGATTGAGGATTGAGGTTTGAGGATTGAGGACGAGGACTGACGGTAGAGGATTTAGGTTTGAGGATTGAGGATTGAGGACTGAGGATTTAGGATGAGTGCTAAGGGTCGGGTATTGAGGTTCGACGACTGAGGACTGAGGATTGAGGATTGAGAATTGAGGATTGATGTTTGAGGAATGAAGATTGAGGATTGGGTATTGAGGATTGAAGAATGAGGATTGAGGATTGAGGATTGATGACTGAGAATTGAGGATTGAGGATGATGATTGAAGAATGAGTATTGAGGATTGAATATTGAGGATTGAGGATTGAAGATTGAGGATTGAGGACTCAGGATTGAGGATTGAGAATGAGGGCTGAGGGTTGAGGATTGAGGTTTGAGGACTGAGGACTGAGGATTGAGGATTGAGAATTGAGGATGGAGGATTGAGGATTGAGGATTGAGGATTGGGTAATGATGATTGAAGAATGAGGATTGACGATTGAGGATTGAGTATTGAGGATTGAAGATTGAGTATTGAGGATTGAAGGTTGATGATTCAGGATTGAGTATTGAGGACGATGGCTGAGGGTTGAGGATTGAGGTTTGAGGACTGAGGACAGAGGATTGAGGATTGAGATTTGAGGGTGGACGATTGAGGATTGAGGATTGAGGATTGTGTATTCAGGATTGAAGAATGAGGATTGACAATTGAGGATTGAGTATTGAGGATTGAAGATTGAGTATTGAGGATTGAAGGTTGATGATTGAATATTGAGGATTGATGATTGAGGATTGAGGATTGAGGATTGAGGATTGAGGATTGATGATTGAAGACTGAGTATTGAGGATTGAAATTGAGGATTGAGGATTGAGGATTGAGGATTGAGGATTGATGATCGAAGACTGAGTATTGAGGATTGAAGATTGAGGATTGAGGATTCAGGATTGAGGATTGAGGATGAGGGCTGAGGGCTGAGGGTTGAGGGTTGACGTTTGAGGACTGAGGACACAGGATTGAGGATTGAGAATTAAGGATGGAGGATAGAGGATTGAGGATTGAGGATTGGGTATTTAGGATTGAAGAATGAGAATTGACGATTGTGGATTGAGCATTGAGGTTTGAAGATTGAGTAATGAGGATTGAAGGTTGATGATTGAGAATTGATTATTGAGGATTGAGGATTGAGGATTGAGGATTGAGGATTGAGATCTGAGGACTGAGGATTGAAGGTTGAGGATTGAGGATTCAGGATTGAGTATTGAGAATGAGGGCTGAGGGTTGAGGATTGAGGTTTGAGGACTGAGGACTGAGGATTGAGGATTGAGAATTGAGGATGGAGGATTGAGGATTGAGGATTGAGGATTGGGTATTGATGATTGAAGAATGAGGATTGACGATTGAGGATTGAGTATTGAGGATTGAAGATTGAGTATTGAGGATTGAAGGTTGATGATTCAGGATTGAGGATTGAGGATGAGGGCTGAGGGTTGAGGATTGAGGTTTGAGGACTGAGGACAGAGGATTGAGGATTGAGAATTGAGTATGGAGGTTTGAGGATTGAGGATTGAGGATTGTGTATTGAGGATTGAAGAATGAGGATTGACGATTGAGGATTGAGTATTGAGGATTGAAGATTGAGTATTGAGGATTGAAGGTTGATGACTGAATATTGAGGATTGATGATTGAGGATTGAGGATTGAGGATTGAGGATTGAGGATTGATGATTGAAGGTTGAGGATTGTGGATTGAGGATTAAGGATTGAGGATTGAATATTGTAGATTGAGTATTGATGCCTGAGGATTGAGGATTGAGGATTGAGGATTGAGGATTGAGGATTGAGGATTGAAGATTGAGTATTGAGGATTGAAGATTGAGGGTTGAAGATTGAGTATTGATGATTGAATATTGAGGATTGAGGATTGAGGATTGAGGATTGAGGATTGAGGATTGAGGAAATGAGGATTGAGGATTGAGGATTGAAATTGAGGATTGGGTATTGAGGATTGAAGAATGAGGATTGAGGAATTAGGATTGAGGTTTGAGGATCGAGGATTGAAGATTGAGGATTGGGTATTGTGGATTGAAGAATGAGGATTGAGGATTGAAGATTGAGTATTGAGGATTGAAGGTTGATGATTCAGGATTGAGTATTGAGGACGATGGCTGAGGGTTGAGGATTGAGGTTTGAGGACTGAGGACAGAGGATTGAGGATTGAGATTTGAGGGTGGACGATTGAGGATTGAGGATTGAGGATTGTGTATTCAGGATTGAAGAATGAGGATTGACAATTGAGGATTGAGTATTGAGGATTGAAGATTGAGTATTGAGGATTGAAGGTTGATGATTGAATATTGAGGATTGATGATTGAGGATTGAGGATTGAGGATTGAGGATTGAGGATTGATGATTGAAGACTGAGTATTGAGGATTGAAATTGAGGATTGAGGATTGAGGATTGAGGATTGAGGATTGATGATCGAAGACTGAGTATTGAGGATTGAAGATTGAGGATTGAGGATTCAGGATTGAGGATTGAGGATGAGGGCTGAGGGCTGAGGGTTGAGGGTTGACGTTTGAGGACTGAGGACAGAGGATTGGGGATTGAGAATTAAGGATGGAGGATAGAGGATTGAGGATTGAGGATTGGGTATTTAGGATTGAAGAATGAGAATTGACGATTGTGGATTGAGCATTGAGGTTTGAAGATTGAGTAATGAGGATTGAAGGTTGATGATTGAGAATTGATTATTGAGGATTGAGGATTGAGGATTGAGGATTGAGGATTGAGAACTGAGGATTGAGGATTGAAGGTTGAGGATTGAGGATTCAGGATTGAGTATTGAGAATGAGGGCTGAGGGTTGAGGATTGAGGTTTGAGGACTGAGGACTGAGGATTGAGGATTGAGAATTGAGGATGGAGGATTGAGGATTGAGGATTGAGGATTGGGTATTGATGATTGAAGAATGAGGATTGACGATTGAGGATTGAGTATTGAGGATTGAAGATTGAGTATTGAGGATTGAAGGTTGATGATTCAGGATTGAGGATTGAGGATGAGGGCTGAGGGTTGAGGATTGAGGTTTGAGGACTGAGGACAGAGGATTGAGGATTGAGAATTGAGTATGGAGGTTTGAGGATTGAGGATTGAGGATTGTGTATTGAGGATTGAAGAATGAGGATTGACGATTGAGGATTGAGTATTGAGGATTGAAGATTGAGTATTGAGGATTGAAGGTTGATGACTGAATATTGAGGATTGATGATTGAGGATTGAGGATTGAGGATTGAGGATTGAGGATTGACGATTGAAGACTGAGTATTGAGGATTGAGGATTGAAGATTGAGGATTGAGGATTCAGGATTGAGGATTGAGGATGAGGGCTGAGGGTTGAGGATTGAGGTTTGAGGTTTGATGATTGAGGATTGAGGACTGAGGATTGGGGATTGAGGACTGAGGATTCAGCATTGAGGATTGAAGATTGAGGACTGGGGTTGAGGATTGAGGATCGAAGATTGAGTATTGAGGATTGAAGGTTGAGGTTTGAGGATTGAGGATTGAGGGTTGAGGATGAGGGCTGAGGGTTGAGGATTGAGGATTGAGGATTGACGCTTGAGGATAGAGGATCGAGGATGGAGGATTGAAGGCTGAGTATTGAGGATTGAAGATTGAGGATTGAGGATTCAGGATTGAGGATTGAGGATGAGGGCTGAGGATTGAGAATTGAGGACTGAGGATTGACGATTGAGTATTGAATATTTAGGATTGATGACTGAGGATTGAGGATTGAGGATTGAGGATTGAGTATTGAAGATTGAGGATTGATGATTGAGGATTGAGTGTTGAAGATTGAGGATTGATGATTGCAGATTGAGGATTGAGGATTGAGGATTGAGGATTGACGATTGAAGATTGAGGATTGGGGATTGAGGATTGAGGATTGAGGATTGGGGATTGAGGATTGAGTATCGAGGATTGAAGATTGAGGTTTGAGGATTGAGGATTGAGGATTGAGGGCTGAGGATTGAGGACGAGGACTGACGGTTGAGGATTGAGGATTGATGATTGAGGATTGAGGATTGAGGACTGAGGATTGAAGATTGAGCATTGAGGATTGAAGCTTGAGGACTGGTTATTGAGGATTGAAGATTGAGGATTAAGGATTGAGCATTGCGAATTGAGGATCTAGGATTGAGGATTGAGGATTGCGGGTTGAAGATTGAGGACTGAGTGTTGAGGGTTGAGTGATGAGAATTGATGTCTGTGGATTGAGATTTGAAGTTTGAAGATTGGGTATTGCGTATTGAAAACTGTGAATTGAGGATATTCTATTGAGGATTGAGGATTGACAATTGATTGTTGCGGACTGAGGGATGAAGATTGAGCATTCAGGACTGAGGATTCGGAATTGAGGTTTGAGGTCTGAGGATTGAGGGTTGTGGATTGATGATTGAGGATTGACGCTTGAAGATAGAGGATTGAGGATGGAGGATTGAAGACAGAGGACCGAGTGTTGAGGATTGAGTGTTGAGAATTGATGTTTGAGGATTGAGATTTGATTATTGAATATTGTGGATTGAGTATTGAATCATGATAATTCGGGATATTCTATTGAGTATTGAGAATTGAGGATTGATGGTTGAGTATTGAGAATTGATGGCTGATGGTTGTGTGTTGAATATTGAGGATTGAGGGTTGAGGATTTAGGAATGAGAATTGGGGATTGAAGATTGAGTATTAATGATTGAAGATTGAGGATTGAGGATTGAGGGTTGAGGATTAAGGACGAGGACTGACGGTTGAGGATTGAAGACTGACGATTGAGAATTGAGGATTGAGGATTGAGGATTGAGGATTGAGGATTGAGGATTGAGGATTGAGGATTGAAGATTGAGTGTTGAGGATTGAAGATTGACGATTGAGGATTAAGGATTGAGGATTTAGGATTGAGGATTGAGGATTGAAGATTGAGTATTGAGGATTGAAGATTGACGATTGAGAATTAAGGATTGAAGATTGAGGATTAAGGATTGAAGATTGGGGATTGAGGATCTAGAATTGGAGGTTGATTATTGAGGATTGAAAATTGAGGATTGAGGATTGAGGATTGAGAATTGAGAATTGAGTATGAGGACTGAGGGCTGAGGATTGAGGTTTGAGGTATGAGGATTGAGGGTTGAGGATTGAGGATTGAGGATTGAGGATCGAGGATTGAGTATTGAAGATTGAGTATTGATGCCTGAGGATTGAGGATTGGGGATTGTGGATTGAGGATTGAGGATTGAAGATTGAGGATTGAGAACTGAGTGTTGAGGATTGAGGATTGAGGACTGAGGATTGAGGATTGAGTATTGATGACTGAGGCTTGAGGATTGAGGATTGAGGATTGAAGATTGAGGATTGAGGATTGAGGATGGGGGCTGAGAGTTGAGGATTGAGGTTTGAGGTCTGAGGACTGAGGATTGAGGATTGAGAATTGAGGATTGAGGAGTGAGGATTGAAGATTGAATATTGATGATTGAATATTGAGGACTGAGGATTGAGTGTTGTGGATTGAGGACGAGGACTGAGGGTTGAATATTGATGTTTGAGGTCTGAGGATTAAGGATTGAGGATTGAGAATTGAGGATTGAGGATTGGGGATTGAAGATTGAGGATTGGGTATTTAGGATTGAAGAATGAGGATTGAGGATTGAGGTTTGAGGATTGAGGATTGAAGATTGAGTATTGATGACTGAATATTGAGGATTGAGGATAGAGGTTTGAGGATTGAGGATGAAGACTGAGGGTTGAGGATTGAGGCTTGAGGAACGAGGATTGAGGATTGAGGATTGAGGACTAAGGATTGACGATTGAGTATTGAATATTGAGGATTGACGACTGAGGATTGACGACTGAGAATTGAGGATTGAGGATTGCTGATTGAAGATTGAGTATTGAGGATTGAATATTGCGGATTGAGGATTGAGGATTGAGGATTGAGGATTGAGAATTGAGGATTGAGGATTGAGGATTGAAGATTGTGGATTGGGTATTTAGGATTGAAGAATGAGGATTGAAGATTGAGGTTTGAGGGTTGATGATTGAATATTGAGGATTGAGGATTGAGGTTTGAGGATTGAGGATGAAGACTGAGGGTTGAGGATTGAGGTTTGAGGAACGAGGATTGAGGATTGAGGATTGAGGACTAAGGATTGACGATTGAGTATTGAAGATTGAGGATTGATGGCTGAGGATTGACGACTGAGAATTGAGGATTGAGGATTGCTGATTGAAGATTGAGTATTGAGGATTGAATATTGCGGATTGAGGATTGAGGATTGAGGATTGAGGATTGGGGATTGAGGATTGAAGATTGTGTATTGTGTATTGAAGGTTGAGGATTGTGGATTGAGGATTAAGGATTGAGGATTGAATATTGTAGATTGAGTATTGGTGCCTGAGGATTGAGGATTGAGGATTGAGGATTGAGGATTGAGGATTGAAGATTGAGTATTGAGGATTGAAGATTGAGGGTTGAAGATTGAGTATTGATGATTGAATACTGAGGATTGAGGATTGAGGATTGAGGATTGAGGATTGAGGATTGAGGATTGAGGATTGAAGATTGAGTATTGATGATTGAATATTGAGGATTGAGGATTGTGGTTTGAGGATTGAGGACGAGGACTGACGGTAGAGGATTTAGGTTTGAGGATTGAGGATTGAGGACTGAGGATTGAGGATGAGTGCTAAGCGTCGGGGATTGAGGTTCGACGACTGACGACTGAGGATTGAGGATTGAGAATTGAGGATTGATGTTTGAGGATTGAAGATTGAGGATTGGGTATTGAGGATTGAAGAATGAGGATTGAGGATTGAGGATTGAGGATTGAGGATTGAGGATTGAGGATGTAGGATTGGAGATTGATTATTGAGTATTCAAGGTTGAGGATTGTGGATTGAGGATTGAGGATTGAGGATTGAGGATTGAGGATTGAAGATTGAGTATTGATGATTGAATATTGAGGATTGAGGACTGAGGGTTGTGGATTGAGGACGAGGACTGAGGGTTGAATATTGATGTTTGAGGTCTGAGGATTAAGGATTGAGGATTGAGAATTGAGGATTGAGGATTGAGGATTGAAGATTGTGGATTGGGTATTTAGGATTGAAGAATGAGGATTGAAGATTGAGGTTTGAGGGTTGATGATTGAATATTGAGGATTGAGGATTGAGGTTTGAGGATTGAGGATGAAGACTGAGGGTTGAGGATTGAGGTTTGAGGAACGAGGATTGAGGATTGAGGATTGAGGACTAAGGATTGACGATTGAGTATTGAAGATTGAGGATTGATGGCTGAGGATTGACGACTGAGAATTGAGGATTGAGGATTGCTGATTGAAGATTGAGTATTGAGGATTGAATATTGCGGATTGAGGATTGAGGATTGAGGATTGAGGATTGGGGATTGAGGATTGAAGATTGAGTATTGTGTATTGAAGGTTGAGGATTGTGGATTGAGGATTAAGGATTGAGGATTGAATATTGTAGATTGAGTATTGGTGCCTGAGGATTGAGGATTGAGGATTGAGGATTGAGGATTGAGGATTGAAGATTGAGTATTGAGGATTGAAGATTGAGGGTTGAAGATTGAGTATTGATGATTGAATACTGAGGATTGAGGATTGAGGATTGAGGATTGAGGATTGAGGATTGAGGATTGAGGATTGAAGATTGAGTATTGATGATTGAATATTGAGGATTGAGGATTGAGGTTTGAGGATTGAGGACGAGGACTGACGGTAGAGGATTTAGGTTTGAGGATTGAGGATTGAGGACTGAGGATTGAGGATGAGTGCTAAGCGTCGGGGATTGAGGTTCGACGACTGACGACTGAGGATTGAGGATTGAGAATTGAGGATTGATGTTTGAGGATTGAAGATTGAGGATTGGGTATTGAGGATTGAAGAATGAGGATTGAGGATTGAGGATTGAGGATTGAGGATTGAGGATTGAGGATGTAGGATTGGAGATTGATTATTGAGTATTCAAGGTTGAGGATTGTGGATTGAGGATTGAGGATTGAGGATTGAGGATTGAGGATTGAAGATTGAGTATTGATGATTGAATATTGAGGATTGAGGATTGAGGTTTGAGGATTGAGGACGAGGACTGACGGTAGAGGATTTAGGTTTGAGGATTGAGGATTGAGGACTGAGGATTTAGGATGAGTGCTAAGGGTCGGGTATTGAGGTTCGACGACTGAGGACTGAGGATTGAGGATTGAGAATTGAGGATTGATGTTTGAGGAATGAAGATTGAGGATTGGGTATTGAGGATTGAAGAATGAGGATTGAGGATTGAGGATTGATGACTGAGAATTGAGGATTGAGGATGATGATTGAAGAATGAGTATTGAGGATTGAATATTGAGGATTGAGGATTGAAGATTGAGGATTGAGGACTCAGGATTGAGGATTGAGAATGAGGGCTGAGGGTTGAGGATTGAGGTTTGAGGACTGAGGACTGAGGATTGAGGATTGAGAATTGAGGATGGAGGATTGAGGATTGAGGATTGAGGATTGGGTAATGATGATTGAAGAATGAGGATTGACGATTGAGGATTGAGTATTGAGGATTGAAGATTGAGTATTGAGGATTGAAGGTTGATGATTCAGGATTGAGTATTGAGGACGATGGCTGAGGGTTGAGGATTGAGGTTGAGGACTGAGGACAGAGGATTGAGGATTGAGATTTGAGGGTGGACGATTGAGGATTGAGGATTGAGGATTGTGTATTCAGGATTGAAGAATGAGGATTGACAATTGAGGATTGAGTATTGAGGATTGAAGATTGAGTATTGAGGATTGAAGGTTGATGATTGAATATTGAGGATTGATGATTGAGGATTGAGGATTGAGGATTGAGGATTGAGGATTGATGATTGAAGACTGAGTATTGAGGATTGAAATTGAGGATTGAGGATTGAGGATTGAGGATTGAGGATTGATGATCGAAGACTGAGTATTGAGGATTGAAGATTGAGGATTGAGGATTCAGGATTGAGGATTGAGGATGAGGGCTGAGGGCTGAGGGTTGAGGGTTGACGTTTGAGGACTGAGGACACAGGATTGAGGATTGAGAATTAAGGATGGAGGATAGAGGATTGAGGATTGAGGATTGGGTATTTAGGATTGAAGAATGAGAATTGACGATTGTGGATTGAGCATTGAGGTTTGAAGATTGAGTAATGAGGATTGAAGGTTGATGATTGAGAATTGATTATTGAGGATTGAGGATTGAGGATTGAGGATTGAGGATTGAGATCTGAGGACTGAGGATTGAAGGTTGAGGATTGAGGATTCAGGATTGAGTATTGAGAATGAGGGCTGAGGGTTGAGGATTGAGGTTTGAGGACTGAGGACTGAGGATTGAGGATTGAGAATTGAGGATGGAGGATTGAGGATTGAGGATTGAGGATTGGGTATTGATGATTGAAGAATGAGGATTGACGATTGAGGATTGAGTATTGAGGATTGAAGATTGAGTATTGAGGATTGAAGGTTGATGATTCAGGATTGAGGATTGAGGATGAGGGCTGAGGGTTGAGGATTGAGGTTTGAGGACTGAGGACAGAGGATTGAGGATTGAGAATTGAGTATGGAGGTTTGAGGATTGAGGATTGAGGATTGTGTATTGAGGATTGAAGAATGAGGATTGACGATTGAGGATTGAGTATTGAGGATTGAAGATTGAGTATTGAGGATTGAAGGTTGATGACTGAATATTGAGGATTGATGATTGAGGATTGAGGATTGAGGATTGAGGATTGAGGATTGATGATTGAAGGTTGAGGATTGTGGATTGAGGATTAAGGATTGAGGATTGAATATTGTAGATTGAGTATTGATGCCTGAGGATTGAGGATTGAGGATTGAGGATTGAGGATTGAGGATTGAGGATTGAAGATTGAGTATTGAGGATTGAAGATTGAGGGTTGAAGATTGAGTATTGATGATTGAATATTGAGGATTGAGGATTGAGGATTGAGGATTGAGGATTGAGGATTGAGGAAATGAGGATTGAGGATTGAGGATTGAAATTGAGGATTGGGTATTGAGGATTGAAGAATGAGGATTGAGGAATTAGGATTGAGGTTTGAGGATCGAGGATTGAAGATTGAGGATTGGGTATTGTGGATTGAAGAATGAGGATTGAGGATTGAAGATTGAGTATTGAGGATTGAAGGTTGATGATTCAGGATTGAGTATTGAGGACGATGGCTGAGGGTTGAGGATTGAGGTTTGAGGACTGAGGACAGAGGATTGAGGATTGAGATTTGAGGGTGGACGATTGAGGATTGAGGATTGAGGATTGTGTATTCAGGATTGAAGAATGAGGATTGACAATTGAGGATTGAGTATTGAGGATTGAAGATTGAGTATTGAGGATTGAAGGTTGATGATTGAATATTGAGGATTGATGATTGAGGATTGAGGATTGAGGATTGAGGATTGAGGATTGATGATTGAAGACTGAGTATTGAGGATTGAAATTGAGGATTGAGGATTGAGGATTGAGGATTGAGGATTGATGATCGAAGACTGAGTATTGAGGATTGAAGATTGAGGATTGAGGATTCAGGATTGAGGATTGAGGATGAGGGCTGAGGGCTGAGGGTTGAGGGTTGACGTTTGAGGACTGAGGACAGAGGATTGGGGATTGAGAATTAAGGATGGAGGATAGAGGATTGAGGATTGAGGATTGGGTATTTAGGATTGAAGAATGAGAATTGACGATTGTGGATTGAGCATTGAGGTTTGAAGATTGAGTAATGAGGATTGAAGGTTGATGATTGAGAATTGATTATTGAGGATTGAGGATTGAGGATTGAGGATTGAGGATTGAGAACTGAGGATTGAGGATTGAAGGTTGAGGATTGAGGATTCAGGATTGAGTATTGAGAATGAGGGCTGAGGGTTGAGGATTGAGGTTTGAGGACTGAGGACTGAGGATTGAGGATTGAGAATTGAGGATGGAGGATTGAGGATTGAGGATTGAGGATTGGGTATTGATGATTGAAGAATGAGGATTGACGATTGAGGATTGAGTATTGAGGATTGAAGATTGAGTATTGAGGATTGAAGGTTGATGATTCAGGATTGAGGATTGAGGATGAGGGCTGAGGGTTGAGGATTGAGGTTTGAGGACTGAGGACAGAGGATTGAGGATTGAGAATTGAGTATGGAGGTTTGAGGATTGAGGATTGAGGATTGTGTATTGAGGATTGAAGAATGAGGATTGACGATTGAGGATTGAGTATTGAGGATTGAAGATTGAGTATTGAGGATTGAAGGTTGATGACTGAATATTGAGGATTGATGATTGAGGATTGAGGATTGAGGATTGAGGATTGAGGATTGACGATTGAAGACTGAGTATTGAGGATTGAGGATTGAAGATTGAGGATTGAGGATTCAGGATTGAGGATTGAGGATGAGGGCTGAGGGTTGAGGATTGAGGTTTGAGGTTTGATGATTGAGGATTGAGGACTGAGGATTGGGGATTGAGGACTGAGGATTCAGCATTGAGGATTGAAGATTGAGGACTGGGGTTGAGGATTGAGGATCGAAGATTGAGTATTGAGGATTGAAGGTTGAGGTTTGAGGATTGAGGATTGAGGGTTGAGGATGAGGGCTGAGGGTTGAGGATTGAGGATTGAGGATTGACGCTTGAGGATAGAGGATCGAGGATGGAGGATTGAAGGCTGAGTATTGAGGATTGAAGATTGAGGATTGAGGATTCAGGATTGAGGATTGAGGATGAGGGCTGAGGATTGAGAATTGAGGACTGAGGATTGACGATTGAGTATTGAATATTTAGGATTGATGACTGAGGATTGAGGATTGAGGATTGAGGATTGAGTATTGAAGATTGAGGATTGATGATTGAGGATTGAGTGTTGAAGATTGAGGATTGATGATTGCAGATTGAGGATTGAGGATTGAGGATTGAGGATTGACGATTGAAGATTGAGGATTGGGGATTGAGGATTGAGGATTGAGGATTGGGGATTGAGGATTGAGTATCGAGGATTGAAGATTGAGGTTTGAGGATTGAGGATTGAGGATTGAGGGCTGAGGATTGAGGACGAGGACTGACGGTTGAGGATTGAGGATTGATGATTGAGGATTGAGGATTGAGGACTGAGGATTGAAGATTGAGCATTGAGGATTGAAGCTTGAGGACTGGTTATTGAGGATTGAAGATTGAGGATTAAGGATTGAGCATTGCGAATTGAGGATCTAGGATTGAGGATTGAGGATTGCGGGTTGAAGATTGAGGACTGAGTGTTGAGGGTTGAGTGATGAGAATTGATGTCTGTGGATTGAGATTTGAAGTTTGAAGATTGGGTATTGCGTATTGAAAACTGTGAATTGAGGATATTCTATTGAGGATTGAGGATTGACAATTGATTGTTGCGGACTGAGGGATGAAGATTGAGCATTCAGGACTGAGGATTCGGAATTGAGGTTTGAGGTCTGAGGATTGAGGGTTGTGGATTGATGATTGAGGATTGACGCTTGAAGATAGAGGATTGAGGATGGAGGATTGAAGACAGAGGACCGAGTGTTGAGGATTGAGTGTTGAGAATTGATGTTTGAGGATTGAGATTTGATTATTGAATATTGTGGATTGAGTATTGAATCATGATAATTCGGGATATTCTATTGAGTATTGAGAATTGAGGATTGATGGTTGAGTATTGAGAATTGATGGCTGATGGTTGTGTGTTGAATATTGAGGATTGAGGGTTGAGGATTTAGGAATGAGAATTGGGGATTGAAGATTGAGTATTAATGATTGAAGATTGAGGATTGAGGATTGAGGGTTGAGGATTAAGGACGAGGACTGACGGTTGAGGATTGAAGACTGACGATTGAGAATTGAGGATTGAGGATTGAGGATTGAGGATTGAGGATTGAGGATTGAGGATTGAGGATTGAAGATTGAGTGTTGAGGATTGAAGATTGACGATTGAGGATTAAGGATTGAGGATTTAGGATTGAGGATTGAGGATTGAAGATTGAGTATTGAGGATTGAAGATTGACGATTGAGAATTAAGGATTGAAGATTGAGGATTAAGGATTGAAGATTGGGGATTGAGGATCTAGAATTGGAGGTTGATTATTGAGGATTGAAAATTGAGGATTGAGGATTGAGGATTGAGAATTGAGAATTGAGTATGAGGACTGAGGGCTGAGGATTGAGGTTTGAGGTATGAGGATTGAGGGTTGAGGATTGAGGATTGAGGATTGAGGATCGAGGATTGAGTATTGAAGATTGAGTATTGATGCCTGAGGATTGAGGATTGGGGATTGTGGATTGAGGATTGAGGATTGAAGATTGAGGATTGAGAACTGAGTGTTGAGGATTGAGGATTGAGGACTGAGGATTGAGGATTGAGTATTGATGACTGAGGCTTGAGGATTGAGGATTGAGGATTGAAGATTGAGGATTGAGGATTGAGGATGGGGGCTGAGAGTTGAGGATTGAGGTTTGAGGTCTGAGGACTGAGGATTGAGGATTGAGAATTGAGGATTGAGGAGTGAGGATTGAAGATTGAATATTGATGATTGAATATTGAGGACTGAGGATTGAGTGTTGTGGATTGAGGACGAGGACTGAGGGTTGAATATTGATGTTTGAGGTCTGAGGATTAAGGATTGAGGATTGAGAATTGAGGATTGAGGATTGGGGATTGAAGATTGAGGATTGGGTATTTAGGATTGAAGAATGAGGATTGAGGATTGAGGTTTGAGGATTGAGGATTGAAGATTGAGTATTGATGACTGAATATTGAGGATTGAGGATAGAGGTTTGAGGATTGAGGATGAAGACTGAGGGTTGAGGATTGAGGCTTGAGGAACGAGGATTGAGGATTGAGGATTGAGGACTAAGGATTGACGATTGAGTATTGAATATTGAGGATTGACGACTGAGGATTGACGACTGAGAATTGAGGATTGAGGATTGCTGATTGAAGATTGAGTATTGAGGATTGAATATTGCGGATTGAGGATTGAGGATTGAGGATTGAGGATTGGGGATTGAGGATTGAAGATTGAGGATTGAGGATTGAGGATTGAAGATTGAGTGTTGAGGGTTGAAGATAGAGGACTGAGGATTGAGGATTGGGGATTGAGGATTGAAGATTGAGTATTGAGGACTGAAGATTGAGGATTGAGTATTTAGGATTGAGGATTCAGGGTTGAAGATTGAGGAGTGAGGATTGAGGATTGGAGATTGATTATTGAGTATAGAAGGTTGAGGATTGTGGATTGAGGATTGAGGATTGAGGATTGAGGATTGAGAATTGGGGATTGAGGAATGAGGATTGAAGATTGAGTATTGATGATTGAATATTGAGGATTGAGGATTGAGGATTGAGGATTGAAGATTGAGTATTGAGGATTGAAGATTGAGGATTGAGTATTGAGGATTGAGGATATAGGGTTGAAGATTGAGGATTGAGGATTGAGGATTGAGGATTGAGGATTGAGGATTGGGTATTGAGGATTGAGGAATGAGGATTGAGGATTGAGGTTTGAGGATTTAGGATTGCAGATTGAGTATTGAGGATTGATGATTGAGGATTGAGGATTGAGGATTGAGGAATGAGGATTGAAGATAGGGGAATTGAGGATTGAAGATTGAGGATAGAGGATTGAGTACTGAGGATGGAGGATGAGGGCTGAGGGTTGAGGATTGAGGATTGAGGATGAAGACTGAGGGTTGAGGATTGAGGTTTGAGGAACGAGGATTGAGGATTGAGGATTGAGGACTAAGGATTGACGATTGAGTATTGAAGATTGAGGATTGATGGCTGAGGATTGACGACTGAGAATTGAGGATTGAGGATTGCTGATTGAAGATTGAGTATTGAGGATTGAATATTGCGGATTGAGGATTGAGGATTGAGGATTGAGGATTGGGGATTGAGGATTGAAGATTGAGTATTGTGTATTGAAGGTTGAGGATTGTGGATTGAGGATTAAGGATTGAGGATTGAATATTGTAGATTGAGTATTGGTGCCTGAGGATTGAGGATTGAGGATTGAGGATTGAGGATTGAGGATTGAAGATTGAGTATTGAGGATTGAAGATTGAGGGTTGAAGATTGAGTATTGATGATTGAATACTGAGGATTGAGGATTGAGGATTGAGGATTGAGGATTGAGGATTGAGGATTGAGGATTGAAGATTGAGTATTGATGATTGAATATTGAGGATTGAGGATTGAGGTTTGAGGATTGAGGACGAGGACTGACGGTAGAGGATTTAGGTTTGAGGATTGAGGATTGAGGACTGAGGATTGAGGATGAGTGCTAAGCGTCGGGGATTGAGGTTCGACGACTGACGACTGAGGATTGAGGATTGAGAATTGAGGATTGATGTTTGAGGATTGAAGATTGAGGATTGGGTATTGAGGATTGAAGAATGAGGATTGAGGATTGAGGATTGAGGATTGAGGATTGAGGATTGAGGATGTAGGATTGGAGATTGATTGTTGAGTATTCAAGGTTGAGGATTGTGGATTGAGGATTGAGGATTGAGGATTGAGGATTGAGGATTGAAGATTGAGTATTGATGATTGAATATTGAGGATTGAGGATTGAGGTTTGAGGATTGAGGACGAGGACTGACGGTAGAGGATTTAGGTTTGAGGATTGAGGATTGAGGACTGAGGATTTAGGATGAGTGCTAAGGGTCGGGTATTGAGGTTCGACGACTGAGGACTGAGGATTGAGGATTGAGAATTGAGGATTGATGTTTGAGGAATGAAGATTGAGGATTGGGTATTGAGGATTGAAGATTGAGGATTGGGTATTGAGGATTGAAGAATGAGGATTGAGGATTGAGGATTGACGACTGAGAATTGAGGATTGAGGATGATGATTGAAGAATGAGTATTGAGGATTGAATATTGAGGATTGAGGATTGAAGATTGAGGATTGAGGACTCAGGATTGAGGATTGAGAATGAGGGCTGAGGGTTGAGGATTGAGGTTTGAGGACTGAGGACTGAGGATTGAGGATTGAGAATTGAGGATGGAGGATTGAGGATTGAGGATTGAGGATTGGGTAATGATGATTGAAGAATGAGGATTGACGATTGAGGATTGAGTATTGAGGATTGAAGATTGAGTATTGAGGATTGAAGGTTGATGATTCAGGATTGAGTATTGAGGACGATGGCTGAGGGTTGAGGATTGAGGTTTGAGGACTGAGGACAGAGGATTGAGGATTGAGATTTGAGGGTGGACGATTGAGGATTGAGGATTGAGGATTGTGTATTCAGGATTGAAGAATGAGGATTGACAATTGAGGATTGAGGATTGAGGATTCAGGATTGAGGATTGAGGATGAGGGCTGAGGGCTGAGGGTTGAGGGTTGACGTTTGAGGACTGAGGACAGAGGATTGAGGATTGAGAATTAAGGATGGAGGATAGAGGATTGAGGATTGAGGATTGGGTATTTAGGATTGAAGAATGAGAATTGACGATTGTGGATTGAGCATTGAGGTTTGAAGATTGAGTAATGAGGATTGAAGGTTGATGATTGAGAATTGATTATTGAGGATTGAGGATTGAGGATTGAGGATTGAGGATTGAGAACTGAGGATTGAGGATTGAAGGTTGAGGATTGAGGATTCAGGATTGAGTATTGAGAATGAGGGCTGAGGGTTGAGGATTGAGGTTTGAGGACTGAGGACTGAGGATTGAGGATTGAGAATTGAGGATGGAGGATTGAGGTTTGATGATTGGGGATTGAGGACTGAGGATTGGGGATTGAGGACTGAGGATTCAGCATTGAGGATTGAAGATTGAGGACTGGGGATTGTGGATTGAAGATTGAGGATTGAGGATTGAGGATTGAGGATCGAGGATTGATGATTGAAGACTGAGTATTGAGGATTTAAGATTGAGGATTGAGGATTCAGGATTCAGGATTGAGGATTGAGGATGAGGGCTGAGGGTTGAGGATTGAGGTTTAAGGTTTGATGATTGAGGATTGAGGACTGAGGATTGGGGATTGAGGACTGAGAATTCAGCATTGAGGATTGAAGATTGAGGACTGGGGATTGTGGATTGAAGATTGAGGATTAAGGATTGAGGATTGGGGATAGAGGATCCAGGATTGGAGATTGATTATTCAGGATTGAAGATTGAGGATTGAAGATTGAGGATTGAGGATTCAGGATTGAGGATTGAGGATGAGGGCTGAGGGCTGAGGGTTGAGGGTTGACGTTTGTGGACTGAGGACAGAGGATTGAGGATTGAGGATTAAGGATGGAGGATAGAGGATTGATGATTGAGGATTGGGTATTGAGGATTGAAGAATGAGAATTGACGATTGTGGATTGAGCATTGAGGTTTGAAGATTGAGTATTGAGGATTGAAGGTTGATGATTGAGAATTGATTATTGAGGATTGAGGATTGAGGATTGAGGATTGATGATTGATGATTGAGAACTGAGGATTGAGGATTGAAGATTGAGGATTGAGGACTCAGGATTGAGGATTGAGAATGAGGGCTGAGGGCTGAGGATTGAGGTTTGAGGACTGAGGACTGAGGATTGAGGATTGAGAATTGAGGATGGAGGATTGAGGATTGAGGATTGAGGATTGGGTATTGATGATTGAAGAATGAGGATTGACGATTGAGTATTGAGGATTGAAGATTGAGTATTGAGGATTGAAGGTTGATGATTCAGGATTGAGGATTGAGGATGAGGGCTGAGGGTTGAGGATTGAGGTTTGAGGACTGAGGACAGAGGATTGAGGATTGAGATTTGAGGGTGGACGATTGAGGATTGAGGATTGAGGATTGAGGATTGTTTATTCAGGATTGAAGAATGAGGATTGACAATTGAGGATTGAGTATTGAGGATTGAAGATTGAGTATTGAGGATTGAAGGTTGATGATTGAATATTGAGGATTGATGATTGAGGATTGAGGATTGAGGATTGAGGATTGAGGATTGATGATTGAAGACTGAGTATTGAGGATTGAAATTGAGGATTGAGGATTGAGGATTGAGGATTGAGGATTGATGATCGAAGACTGAGTATTGAGGATTGAAGATTGAGGATTGAGGATTCAGGATTGAGGATTGAGGATGAGGGCTGAGGGCTGAGGGTTGAGGGTTGACGGTTGAGGACTGAGGACAGAGGATTGAGGATTGAGAATTAAGGATGGAGGATAGAGGATTGAGGATTGAGGATTGGGTATTTAGGATTGAAGAATGAGAATTGACGATTGTGGATTGAGCATTGAGGTTTGAAGATTGAGTATTGAGGATTGAAGGTTGATGATTGAGAATTGATTATTGAGGATTGAGGATTGAGGATTGAGGATTGAGGATTGAGAACTGAGGATTGAGGATTGAAGGTTGAGGATTGAGGATTCAGGATTGAGTATTGAGAATGAGGGCTGAGGGTTGAGGATTGAGGTTTGAGGACTGAGGACTGAGGATTGAGGATTGAGAATTGAGGATGGAGGATTGAGGATTGAGGATTGAGGATTGGGTATTGATGATTGAAGAATGAGGATTGACGATTGAGGATTGAGTATTGAGGATTGAAGATTGAGTATTGAGGATTGAAGGTTGATGATTCAGGATTGAGGATTGAGGATGAGGGCAGAGGGTTGAGGATTGAGGTTTGAGGACTGAGGACAGAGGATTGAGGATTGAGAATTGAGGATGGAGGTTTGAGGATTGAGGATTGAGGATTGTGTATTGAGGATTGAAGAATGAGGATTGACGATTGAGGATTGAGTATTGAGGATTGAAGATTGAGTATTGAGGATTGAAGGTTGATGACTGAATATTGAGGATTGATGATTGAGGATTGAGGATTGAGGATTGAGGATTGAGGATTGATGATTGAAGACTGAGTATTGAGGATTGAAGATTGAGGATTGAGGATTGAGGATTGAGGATTGAGGATTGATGATTGAAGACTGAGTATTGAGGATTGAAGATTGAGGACTGAGGATTCAGGATTGAGGATTGAGGATGAGGGCTGAGGGTTGAGGATTGAGGTTTGAGGTTTGATGATTGAGGATTGAGGACTGAGGATTGGGGATTGAGGACTGAGTATTCAGCATTGAGGATTGAAGATTGAGGACTGGGGTTGACGATTGAGGATCGAAGATTGAGTATTGAGGATTGAAGGTTGAGGTTTGAGGATTGAGGATTGAGGGTTGAGGATGAGGGCTGAGGGTTGAGGATTGAGGATTGAGGATTGACGCTTGAGGATAGAGGATCGAGGATGGAGGATTGAAGGCTGAGTATTGAGGATTGAAGATTGAGGATTGAGGATTCAGGATTGAGGATTGAGGATGAGGGCTGAGGATTGAGAATTGAGGACTGAGGATTGACGATTGAGTATTGAATATTTAGGATTGATGACTGAGGATTGAGGATTGAGGATTGAGGATTGAGGATTGAGGATTGAAGACTGAGTATTGAGGATTGAGGATTGAGGATTGAGGATTGAGTATTGAAGATTGAGGATTGATGATTGAGGATCGAGGATTGAGGATTGAGGATTGAGGATTGAGGATTGAGGATTGAAGATTGAGTATTGAGTATTGAAGGTTGAGGATTGTGGATTGAGGATTAAGGATTGAGGATTGAATATTGTAGATTGAGTATTGACGCCTGTGGATTGAGGATTGAGGATTGAGGATTGAAGATTGAGGATTGAGGATTGAGGATTGAGGATGGAGGATGAGGGCTGAGGGTTGAGGATTGAGGATTGAGAAATGAGGATTGAGGATTGAGGATTGAAATTGAGGATTGGGTATTGAGGATTGAAGAATGAGGATTGAGGAATTAGTATTGAGGATTGAGGATTGAGGATTGAGTGTTGAGGATTGAAGATTGAGGATTGAGGATTGAGGATTGAGGATTGAGGATTGAAGATTGAGTATTGAGTATTGAAGATTGAAGAATGAGGATTGAGGATTGAGAATTGAGGATTGACGATTGAAGATTGAGTGTTGAGAATTGAAGATTGAGTATTGAGGATTGAGGATTGAGGATTGAGGATTGAAGATTGAGTATTGAGGATTGAAGATTGAGGATTGAGTATTCAGGATTGAGGATTCAGGATTGAAGATTGAGGATTGAGGATTGAGGATTGAGGATTGAAGATTGAGTGTTGAGGATCGAAGTTTGAGGATTGATGATTGAGGATTTAGGATTGAGGATTGAAGATTGAGTATTGAGGATTGAAGATTGAAGAATGAGGATTGATGATTGAGGATTGAGGATTGAGGATTGAAGATTGAGTGTTGAGGATTGAAGATTGAGGATTGAGGATTGAGGATTGAGGATTGAGGATTGAAGATTGAGGATTGAGGATTGAGGATTGAAGATTGAATATTGATGATTGAATATTGAGGACTGAGGATTGAGGGTTGTGGATTGAGGACGAGGACTGAGGGTTGAATATTGATGTTTGAGGTCTAAGGATTAAGGATTAAGGATTGAGAATTGAGGATTGAGGATTGAGGATTGAAGATTGAGGATTGGGTATTTAGGATTGAAGAATGAGTATTGAAGATTGAGGTTTGAGGATTGATGATTGAATATTGAGGATTGAGGATTGAGGTTTGAGGATTGAGGATGAAGACTGAGGGTTGAGGATTGAGGTTTGAGGAACGAGGATTGAGGATTGAGGATTGAGGACTAAGGATTGACGATTGAGTATTGAAGATTGAGAATTGATGGCTGAGGATTGACGACTGAGATTTGAGGATTGAGGATTGCTGATTGAAGATTGAGTATTGAGGATTGAATATTGCGGATTGAGGATTGAGGATTGAGGATTGAGGATTGAGGATTGAAGATTGAGTATTGAGTATTGAAGGTTGAGGATTGTGGATTGAGGATTAAGGATTGAGGATTGAATATTGTAGATTGAGTATTGATGCCTGAGGATTGAGGATTGAGGATTGAGGATTGAGGATTGAGGATTGAGGATTGAAGATTGAGTATTGAGGATTGAAGATTGAGGGTTGAAGATTGAGTATTGATGATTGAATATTGAGGATTGAGGATTGAGGATTGAGGATTGAGGATTGAGGATTGAGGATTGAAGATTAAGTATTGATGATTGAATATTGAGGATTGAGGATTGAGGTTTGAGGATTGAGGACGAGGACTGACGGCAGAGGATTTAGGTTTGAGGATTGAGGATTGAGGACTGAGGATTGAGGATGAGTGCTAAGCGTCGTGGATTGAGATTCGACGACTGAGGACTGAGGATTGAGGATTGAGAATTGAGGATTGAGGATTGAGGATTGAAGATTGAGTATTGATGATTGAATATTGAGGATTGAGGATTGAGGTCTCAGGATTGAGGATTGACGATTGAGGATTGAGGATTGAGTATTGAAGATTGAGTATTGATGCCTGAGGATTGAGGATCGAGGATTGAGGATTGAGGATTGGAGATTGATTATTGAGGATTGAAGATTGAGGATTGAGTGTTGAATATTGATGATTGAATATTGAGGACTGAGGACTGAGGGTTGTGGATTGAGGACGAGGACTGAGGGTTGAATATTGATGTTTGAGGTCTGAGGATTAAGGATTGAGGATTGAGAATTGAGGATTGAGGATTGAGGATTGAAGATTGTGGATTGGGTATTTAGGATTGAAGAATGAGGATTGAAGATTGAGGTTTGAGGGTTGATGATTGAATATTGAGGATTGAGGATTGAGGTTTGAGGATTGAGGATGAAGACTGAGGGTTGAGGATTGAGGTTTGAGGAACGAGGATTGAGGATTGAGGATTGAGGACTAAGGATTGACGATTGAGTATTGAAGATTGAGGATTGATGGCTGAGGATTGACGACTGAGAATTGAGGATTGAGGATTGAGGATTGGGGATTGAGGATTGAAGATTGAGTATTGTGTATTGAAGGTTGAGTATTGTGGATTGAGGATTAAGGATTGAGGATTGAATATTGTAGATTGAGTATTGGTGCCTGAGGATTGAGGATTGAGGATTGAGGATTGAGGATTGAGGATTGAAGATTGAGTATTGAGGATTGAAGATTGAGGGTTGAAGATTGAGTATTGATGATTGAATACTGAGGATTGAGGATTGAGGATTGAGGATTGAGGATTGAGGATTGAGGATTGAGGATTGAAGATTGAGTATTGATGATTGAATATTGAGGATTGAGGATTGTGGTTTGAGGATTGAGGACGAGGACTGACGGTAGAGGATTTAGGTTTGAGGATTGAGGATTGAGGACTGAGGATTGAGGATGAGTGCTAAGCGTCGGGGATTGAGGTTCGACGACTGACGACTGAGGATTGAGGATTGAGAATTGAGGATTGATGTTTGAGGATTGAAGATTGAGGATTGGGTATTGAGGATTGAAGAATGAGGATTGAGGATTGAGGATTGAGGATTGAGGATGTAGGATTGGAGATTGATTATTGAGTATTCAAGGTTGAGGATTGTGGATTGAGGATTGAGGATTGAGGATTGAGGATTGAGGATTGAAGATTGAGTATTGATGATTGAATATTGAGGATTGAGGACTGAGGGTTGTGGATTGAGGACGAGGACTGAGGGTTGAATATTGATGTTTGAGGTCTGAGGATTAAGGATTGAGGATTGAGAATTGAGGATTGAGGATTGAGGATTGAAGATTGTGGATTGGGTATTTAGGATTGAAGAATGAGGATTGAAGATTGAGGTTTGAGGGTTGATGATTGAATATTGAGGATTGAGGATTGAGGTTTGAGGATTGAGGATGAAGACTGAGGGTTGAGGATTGAGGTTTGAGGAACGAGGATTGAGGATTGAGGATTGAGGACTAAGGATTGACGATTGAGTATTGAAGATTGAGGATTGATGGCTGAGGATTGACGACTGAGAATTGAGGATTGAGGATTGCTGATTGAAGATTGAGTATTGAGGATTGAATATTGCGGATTGAGGATTGAGGATTGAGGATTGAGGATTGGGGATTGAGGATTGAAGATTGAGTATTGAGGATTGAGGATTGAGGTTTGAGGATTGAGGACGAGGACTGACGGTAGAGGATTTAGGTTTGAGGATTGAGGATTGAGGACTGAGGATTTAGGATGAGTGCTAAGGGTCGGGTATTGAGGTTCGACGACTGAGGACTGAGGATTGAGGATTGAGAATTGAGGATTGATGTTTGAGGAATGAAGATTGAGGATTGGGTATTGAGGATTGAAGAATGAGGATTGAGGATTGAGGATTGACGACTGAGAATTGAGGATTGAGGATGATGATTGAAGAATGAGTATTGAGGATTGAATATTGAGGATTGAGGATTGAAGATTGAGGATTGAGGACTCAGGATTGAGGATTGAGAATGAGGGCTGAGGGTTGAGGATTGAGGTTTGAGGACTGAGGACTGAGGATTGAGGATTGAGAATTGAGGATGGAGGATTGAGGATTGAGGATTGAGGATTGGGTAATGATGATTGAAGAATGAGGATTGACGATTGAGGATTGAGTATTGAGGATTGAAGATTGAGTATTGAGGATTGAAGGTTGATGATTCAGGATTGAGTATTGAGGACGATGGCTGAGGGTTGAGGATTGAGGTTTGAGGACTGAGGACAGAGGATTGAGGATTGAGATTTGAGGGTGGACGATTGAGGATTGAGGATTGAGGATTGTGTATTCAGGATTGAAGAATGAGGATTGACAATTGAGGATTGAGTATTGAGGATTGAAGATTGAGTATTGAGGATTGAAGGTTGATGATTGAATATTGAGGATTGATGATTGAGGATTGAGGATTGAGGATTGAGGATTGAGGATTGATGATTGAAGACTGAGTATTGAGGATTGAAATTGAGGATTGAGGATTGAGGATTGAGGATTGAGGATTGATGATCGAAGACTGAGTATTGAGGATTGAAGATTGAGGATTGAGGATTCAGGATTGAGGGTTGAGGATGAGGGCTGAGGGCTGAGGGTTGAGGGTTGACGTTTGAGGACTGAGGACACAGGATTGAGGATTGAGAATTAAGGATGGAGGATAGAGGATTGAGGATTGAGGATTGGGTATTTAGGATTGAAGAATGAGAATTGACGATTGTGGATTGAGCATTGAGGTTTGAAGATTGAGTAATGAGGATTGAAGGTTGATGATTGAGAATTGATTATTGAGGATTGAGGATTGAGGATTGAGGATTGAGGATTGAGAACTGAGGATTGAGGATTGAAGGTTGAGGATTGAGGATTCAGGATTGAGTATTGAGAATGAGGGCTGAGGGTTGAGGATTGAGGTTTGAGGACTGAGGACTGAGGATTGAGGATTGAGAATTGAGGATGGAGGATTGAGGATTGAGGATTGAGGATTGGGTATTGATGATTGAAGAATGAGGATTGACGATTGAGGATTGAGTATTGAGGATTGAAGATTGAGTATTGAGGATTGAAGGTTGATGATTCAGGATTGAGGATTGAGGATGAGGGCTGAGGGTTGAGGATTGAGGTTTGAGGACTGAGGACAGAGGATTGAGGATTGAGAATTGAGTATGGAGGTTTGAGGATTGAGGATTGAGGATTGTGTATTGAGGATTGAAGAATGAGGATTGACGATTGAGGATTGAGTATTGAGGATTGAAGATTGAGTATTGAGGATTGAAGGTTGATGACTGAATATTGAGGATTGATGATTGAGGATTGAGGATTGAGGATTGAGGATTGAGGATTGATGATTGAAGGTTGAGGATTGTGGATTGAGGATTAAGGATTGAGGATTGAATATTGTAGATTGAGTATTGATGCCTGAGTATTGAGGATTGAGGATTGAGGATTGAGGATTGAGGATTGAGGATTGAAGATTGAGTATTGAGGATTGAAGATTGAGGGTTGAAGATTGAGTATTGATGATTGAATATTGAGGATTGAGGATTGAGGATTGAGGATTGAGGATTGAGGATTGAGGAAATGAGGATTGAGGATTGAGGATTGAAATTGAGGATTGGGTATTGAGGATTGAAGAATGAGGATTGAGGAATTAGGATTGAGGTTTGAGGATCGAGGATTGAAGATTGAGGATTGGGTATTGTGGATTGAAGAATGAGGATTGAGGATTGAAGATTGAGTATTGAGGATTGAAGGTTGATGATTCAGGATTGAGTATTGAGGACGATGGCTGAGGGTTGAGGATTGAGGTTTGAGGACTGAGGACAGAGGATTGAGGATTGAGATTTGAGGGTGGACGATTGAGGATTGAGGATTGAGGATTGTGTATTCAGGATTGAAGAATGAGGATTGACAATTGAGGATTGAGTATTGAGGATTGAAGATTGAGTATTGAGGATTGAAGGTTGATGATTGAATATTGAGGATTGATGATTGAGGATTGAGGATTGAGGATTGAGGATTGAGGATTGATGATTGAAGACTGAGTATTGAGGATTGAAATTGAGGATTGAGGATTGAGGATTGAGGATTGAGGATTGATGATCGAAGACTGAGTATTGAGGATTGAAGATTGAGGATTGAGGATTCAGGATTGAGGATTGAGGATGAGGGCTGAGGGCTGAGGGTTGAGGGTTGACGTTTGAGGACTGAGGACAGAGGATTGGGGATTGAGAATTAAGGATGGAGGATAGAGGATTGAGGATTGAGGATTGGGTATTTAGGATTGAAGAATGAGAATTGACGATTGTGGATTGAGCATTGAGGTTTGAAGATTGAGTAATGAGGATTGAAGGTTGATGATTGAGAATTGATTATTGAGGATTGAGGATTGAGGATTGAGGATTGAGGATTGAGAACTGAGGATTGAGGATTGAAGGTTGAGGATTGAGGATTCAGGATTGAGTATTGAGAATGAGGGCTGAGGGTTGAGGATTGAGGTTTGAGGACTGAGGACTGAGGATTGAGGATTGAGAATTGAGGATGGAGGATTGAGGATTGAGGATTGAGGATTGGGTATGATGATTGAAGAATGAGGATTGACGATTGAGGATTGAGTATTGAGGATTGAAGATTGAGTATTGAGGATTGAAGGTTGATGATTCAGATTGAGGATTGAGGATGAGGGCTGAGGGTTGAGGATTGAGGTTTGAGGACTGAGGACAGAGGATTGAGGATTGAGAATTGAGTATGGAGGTTTGAGGATTGAGGATTGAGGATTGTGTATTGAGGATTGAAGAATGAGGATTGACGATTGAGGATTGAGTATTGAGGATTGAAGATTGAGTATTGAGGATTGAAGGTTGATGACTGAATATTGAGGATTGATGATTGAGGATTGAGGATTGAGGAATGAGGATTGAGGATTGACGATTGAAGACTGAGTATTGAGGATTGAGGATTGAAGATTGAGTATTGATGATTGACGATTGAGATTGAGGATTGAGGATTGAGGATTGAAGATTGAAGATTGGGGATTGAGGATTGAGGATTGAGAGGACTGAGGATTGGGGATTGAGGACTGAGGATTCAGCATTGAGGATTGAAGATTGAGGACTGGGGTTGAGGATTGAGGATCGAAGATTGAGTATTGAGGATTGAAGGTTGAGGTTTGAGGATTGAGGATTGAGGGTTGAGGATGAGGGCTGAGGGTTGAGGATTGAGGATTGAGGATTGACGCTTGAGGATAGAGGATCGAGGATGGAGGATTGAAGGCTGAGTATTGAGGATTGAAGATTGAGGATTGAGGATTCAGGATTGAGGATTGAGGATGAGGGCTGAGGATTGAGAATTGAGGACTGAGGATTGACGATTGAGTATTGAATATTTAGGATTGATGACTGAGGATTGAGGATTGAGGATTGAGGATTGAGTATTGAAGATTGAGGATTGATGATTGAGGATTGAGTGTTGAAGATTGAGGATTGATGATTGCAGATTGAGGATTGAGGATTGAGGATTGAGGATTGACGATTGAAGATTGAGGATTGGGGATTGAGGATTGAGGATTGAGGATTGGGGATTGAGGATTGAGTATCGAGGATTGAAGATTGAGGTTTGAGGATTGAGGATTGAGGATTGAGGGCTGAGGATTGAGGACGAGGACTGACGGTTGAGGATTGAGGATTGATGATTGAGGATTGAGGATTGAGGACTGAGGATTGAAGATTGAGCATTGAGGATTGAAGCTTGAGGACTGGTTATTGAGGATTGAAGATTGAGGATTAAGGATTGAGCATTGCGAATTGAGGATCTAGGATTGAGGATTGAGGATTGCGGGTTGAAGATTGAGGACTGAGTGTTGAGGGTTGAGTGATGAGAATTGATGTCTGTGGATTGAGATTTGAAGTTTGAAGATTGGGTATTGCGTATTGAAAACTGTGAATTGAGGATATTCTATTGAGGATTGAGGATTGACAATTGATTGTTGCGGACTGAGGGATGAAGATTGAGCATTCAGGACTGAGGATTCGGAATTGAGGTTTGAGGTCTGAGGATTGAGGGTTGTGGATTGATGATTGAGGATTGACGCTTGAAGATAGAGGATTGAGGATGGAGGATTGAAGACAGAGGACCGAGTGTTGAGGATTGAGTGTTGAGAATTGATGTTTGAGGATTGAGATTTGATTATTGAATATTGTGGATTGAGTATTGAATCATGATAATTCGGGATATTCTATTGAGTATTGAGAATTGAGGATTGATGGTTGAGTATTGAGAATTGATGGCTGATGGTTGTGTGTTGAATATTGAGGATTGAGGGTTGAGGATTTAGGAATGAGAATTGGGGATTGAAGATTGAGTATTAATGATTGAAGATTGAGGATTGAGGATTGAGGGTTGAGGATTAAGGACGAGGACTGACGGTTGAGGATTGAAGACTGACGATTGAGAATTGAGGATTGAGGATTGAGGATTGAGGATTGAGGATTGAGGATTGAGGATTGAGGATTGAAGATTGAGTGTTGAGGATTGAAGATTGACGATTGAGGATTAAGGATTGAGGATTTAGGATTGAGGATTGAGGATTGAAGATTGAGTATTGAGGATTGAAGATTGACGATTGAGAATTAAGGATTGAAGATTGAGGATTAAGGATTGAAGATTGGGGATTGAGGATCTAGAATTGGAGGTTGATTATTGAGGATTGAAGATTGAGGATTGAGGATTGAGGATTGAGAATTGAGAATTGAGTATGAGGACTGAGGGCTGAGGATTGAGGTTTGAGGTATGAGGATTGAGGGTTGAGGATTGAGGATTGAGGATTGAGGATCGAGGATTGAGTATTGAAGATTGAGTATTGATGCCTGAGGATTGAGGATTGGGGATTGTGGATTGAGGATTGAGGATTGAAGATTGAGGATTGAGAACTGAGTGTTGAGGATTGAGGATTGAGGACTGAGGATTGAGGATTGAGTATTGATGACTGAGGCTTGAGGATTGAGGATTGAGGATTGAAGATTGAGGATTGAGGATTGAGGATGGGGGCTGAGAGTTGAGGATTGAGGTTTGAGGTCTGAGGACTGAGGATTGAGGATTGAGAATTGAGGATTGAGGAGTGAGGATTGAAGATTGAATATTGATGATTGAATATTGAGGACTGAGGATTGAGTGTTGTGGATTGAGGACGAGGACTGAGGGTTGAATATTGATGTTTGAGGTCTGAGGATTAAGGATTGAGGATTGAGAATTGAGGATTGAGGATTGGGGATTGAAGATTGAGGATTGGGTATTTAGGATTGAAGAATGAGGATTGAGGATTGAGGTTTGAGGATTGAGGATTGAAGATTGAGTATTGATGACTGAATATTGAGGATTGAGGATAGAGGTTTGAGGATTGAGGATGAAGACTGAGGGTTGAGGATTGAGGCTTGAGGAACGAGGATTGAGGATTGAGGATTGAGGACTAAGGATTGACGATTGAGTATTGAATATTGAGGATTGACGACTGAGGATTGACGACTGAGAATTGAGGATTGAGGATTGCTGATTGAAGATTGAGTATTGAGGATTGAATATTGCGGATTGAGGATTGAGGATTGAGGATTGAGGATTGGGGATTGAGGATTGAAGATTGAGGATTGAGGATTGAGGATTGAAGATTGAGTGTTGAGGGTTGAAGATAGAGGACTGAGGATTGAGGATTGGGGATTGAGGATTGAAGATTGAGTATTGAGGACTGAAGATTGAGGATTGAGTATTTAGGATTGAGGATTCAGGGTTGAAGATTGAGGAGTGAGGATTGAGGATTGGAGATTGATTATTGAGTATAGAAGGTTGAGGATTGTGGATTGAGGATTGAGGATTGAGGATTGAGGATTGAGAATTGGGGATTGAGGAATGAGGATTGAAGATTGAGTATTGATGATTGAATATTGAGGATTGAGGATTGAGGATTGAGGATTGAGGATTAAAGATTGAGTATTGAGGATTGAAGATTGAGGATTGGGTATTGAGGATTGAGGATATAGGGTTGAAGATTGAGGATTGAGGATTGAGGATTGAGGATTGAGGATTGAGGATTGGGTATTGAGGATTGAGGAATGAGGATTGAGGATTGAGGTTTGAGGATTTAGGATTGCAGATTGAGTATTGAGGATTGATGATTGAGGATTGAGGATTGAGGATTGAGGAATGAGGATTGAAGATAGGGGAATTGAGGATTGAAGATTGAGGATAGAGGATTGAGTACTGAGGATGGAGGATGAGGGCTGAGGGTTGAGGATTGAGGATTGAGGATGAAGACTGAGGGTTGAGGATTGAGGTTTGAGGAACGAGGATTGAGGATTGAGGATTGAGGACTAAGGATTGACGATTGAGTATTGAAGATTGAGGATTGATGGCTGAGGATTGACGACTGAGAATTGAGGATTGAGGATTGCTGATTGAAGATTGAGTATTGAGGATTGAATATTGCGGATTGAGGATTGAGGATTGAGGATTGAGGATTGGGGATTGAGGATTGAAGATTGAGTATTGTGTATTGAAGGTTGAGGATTGTGGATTGAGGATTAAGGATTGAGGATTGAATATTGTAGATTGAGTATTGGTGCCTGAGGATTGAGGATTGAGGATTGAGGATTGAGGATTGAGGATTGAAGATTGAGTATTGAGGATTGAAGATTGAGGGTTGAAGATTGAGTATTGATGATTGAATACTGAGGATTGAGGATTGAGGATTGAGGATTGAGGATTGAGGATTGAGGATTGAGGATTGAAGATTGAGTATTGATGATTGAATATTGAGGATTGAGGATTGAGGTTTGAGGATTGAGGACGAGGACTGACGGTAGAGGATTTAGGTTTGAGGATTGAGGATTGAGGACTGAGGATTGAGGATGAGTGCTAAGCGTCGGGGATTGAGGTTCGACGACTGACGACTGAGGATTGAGGATTGAGAATTGAGGATTGATGTTTGAGGATTGAAGATTGAGGATTGTGTATTGAGGATTGAAGAATGAGGATTGAGGATTGAGGATTGAGGATTGAGGATTGAGGATTGAGGATGTAGGATTGGAGATTGATTATTGAGTATTCAAGGTTGAGGATTGTGGATTGAGGATTGAGGATTGAGGATTGAGGATTGAGGATTGAAGATTGAGTATTGATGATTGAATATTGAGGATTGAGGATTGAGGTTTGAGGATTGAGGACGAGGACTGACGGTAGAGGATTTAGGTTTGAGGATTGAGGATTGAGGACTGAGGATTTAGGATGAGTGCTAAGGGTCGGGTATTGAGGTTCGACGACTGAGGACTGAGGATTGAGGATTGAGAATTGAGGATTGATGTTTGAGGAATGAAGATTGAGGATTGGGTATTGAGGATTGAAGATTGAGGATTGGGTATTGAGGATTGAAGAATGAGGATTGAGGATTGAGGATTGACGACTGAGAATTGAGGATTGAGGATGATGATTGAAGAATGAGTATTGAGGATTGAATATTGAGGATTGAGGATTGAAGGTTGAGGATTGAGGACTCAGGATTGAGGATTGAGAATGAGGGCTGAGGGTTGAGGATTGAGGTTTGAGGACTGAGGACTGAGGATTGAGGATTGAGAATTGAGGATGGAGGATTGAGGATTGAGGATTGAGGATTGGGTAATGATGATTGAAGAATGAGGATTGACGATTGAGGATTGAGTATTGAGGATTGAAGATTGAGTATTGAGGATTGAAGGTTGATGATTCAGGATTGAGTATTGAGGACGATGGCTGAGGGTTGAGGATTGAGGTTTGAGGACTGAGGACAGAGGATTGAGGATTGAGATTTGAGGGTGGACGATTGAGGATTGAGGATTGAGGATTGTGTATTCAGGATTGAAGAATGAGGATTGACAATTGAGGATTGAGTATTGAGGATTGAAGATTGAGTATTGAGGATTGAAGGTTGATGATTGAATATTGAGGATTGATGATTGAGGATTGAGGATTGAGGATTGAGGATTGAGGATTGATGATTGAAGACTGAGTATTGAGGATTGAAATTGAGGATTGAGGATTGAGGATTGAGGATTGAGGATTGATGATCGAAGACTGAGTATTGAGGATTGAAGATTGAGGATTGAGGATTCAGGATTGAGGATTGAGGATGAGGGCTGAGGGCTGAGGGTTGAGGGTTGACGTTTGAGGACTGAGGACAGAGGATTGAGGATTGAGAATTAAGGATGGAGGATAGAGGATTGAGGATTGAGGATTGGGTATTTAGGATTGAAGAATGAGAATTGACGATTGTGGATTGAGCATTGAGGTTTGAAGATTGAGTAATGAGGATTGAAGGTTGATGATTGAGAATTGATTATTGAGGATTGAGGATTGAGGATTGAGGATTGAGGATTGAGAACTGAGGATTGAGGATTGAAGGTTGAGGATTGAGGATTCAGGATTGAGTATTGAGAATGAGGGCTGAGGGTTGAGGATTGAGGTTTGAGGACTGAGGACTGAGGATTGAGGATTGAGAATTGAGGATGGAGGATTGAGGATTGAGGATTGAGGATTGGGTATTGATGATTGAAGAATGAGGATTGACGATTGAGGATTGAGTATTGAGGATTGAAGATTGAGTATTGAGGATTGAAGGTTGATGATTCAGGATTGAGGATTGAGGATTGAGGATTGAGGATTGAGGATTGAGGATTGAGGATTGATGATTGAAGACTGAGTATTGAGGATTGAGGATTGAAGATTGAGGATTGAGGATTCAGGATTGAGGATTGAGGATGAGGGCTGAGGGTTGAGGATTGAGGTTTGAGGTTTGATGATTGAGGATTGAGGACTGAGGATTGGGGATTGAGGACTGAGGATTCAGCATTGAGGATTGAAGATTGAGGACTGGGGTTGAGGATTGAGGATCGAAGATTGAGTATTGAGGATTGAAGGTTGAGGTTTGAGGATTGAGGATTGAGGGTTGAGGATGAGGGCTGAGGGTTGAGGATTGAGGATTGAGGATTGACGCTTGAGGATAGAGGATCGAGGATGGAGGATTGAAGGCTGAGTATTGAGGATTGAAGATTGAGGATTGAGGATTCAGGATTGAGGATTGAGGATGAGGGCTGAGGATTGAGAATTGAGGACTGAGGATTGACGATTGAGTATTGAATATTTAGGATTGATGACTGAGGATTGAGGATTGAGGATTGAGGATTGAGTATTGAAGATTGAGGATTGATGATTGAGGATTGAGGATTGAGGGTTGAGGATTGAGGATTGAGGGTTGAAGACTGAGTATTGAGGATTGAAGATTGAGGATTGAGAATTGAGGATTGAGGATTGAGGATTGAAGATTGAGGATTGAGGGTTGAGGATTGAGTGTTGAAGATTGAGGATTGATGATTGCAGATTGAGGATTGAGGATTGAGGATTGAGGATTGACGATTGAAGATTGAGGATTGGGGATTGAGGATTGAGGATTGAGGATTGGGGATTGAGGATTGAGTATCGAGGATTGAAGATTGAGGTTTGAGGATTGAGGATTGAGGATTGAGGGCTGAGGATTGAGGACGAGGACTGACGGTTGAGGATTGAGGATTGATGATTGAGGATTGAGGATTGAGGACTGAGGATTGAAGATTGAGCATTGAGGATTGAAGCTTGAGGACTGGTTATTGAGGATTGAAGATTGAGGATTAAGGATTGAGCATTGCGAATTGAGGATCTAGGATTGAGGATTGAGGGTTGAAGATTGAGGACTGAGTGTTGAGGGTTGAGTGATGAGAATTGATGTCTGTGGATTGAGATTTGAAGTTTGAAGATTGGGTATTGCGTATTGAAAACTGTGAATTGAGGATATTCTATTGAGGATTGAGGATTGACAATTGATTGTTGCGGACTGAGGGATGAAGATTGAGCATTCAGGACTGAGGATTCGGAATTGAGGTTTGAGGTCTGAGGATTGAGGGTTGTGGATTGATGATTGAGGATTGACGCTTGAAGATAGAGGATTGAGGATGGAGGATTGAAGACAGAGGACCGAGTGTTGAGGATTGAGTGTTGAGAATTGATGTTTGAGGATTGAGATTTGATTATTGAATATTGTGGATTGAGTATTGAATCATGATAATTCGGGATATTCTATTGAGTATTGAGAATTGAGGATTGATGGTTGAGTATTGAGAATTGATGGCTGATGGTTGTGTGTTGAATATTGAGGATTGAGGGTTGAGGATTTAGGAATGAGAATTGGGGATTGAAGATTGAGTATTAATGATTGAAGATTGAGGATTGAGGATTGAGGGTTGAGGATTAAGGACGAGGACTGACGGTTGAGGATTGAAGATTGACGATTGAGAATTGAGGATTGAGGATTGAGGATTGAGGATTGAGGATTGAGGATTGAGGATTGAGGATTGAAGATTGACGATTGAGAATTAAGGATTGAAGATTGAGGATTAAGGATTGAAGATTGGGGATTGAGGATCTAGGATTGGAGGTTGATTATTGAGGATTGAAGATTGAGGATTGAGGATTGAGGATTGAGAATTGAGAATTGAGTATGAGGACTGAGGGCTGAGGATTGAGGTTTGAGGTATGAGGATTGAGGGTTGAGGATTGAGGATTGAGGATTGAGGATCGAGGATTGAGTATTGAAGATTGAGTATTGATGCCTGAGGATTGAGGATTGGGGATTGTGGATTGAGGATTGAGGATTGAAGATTGAGGATTGAGAACTGAGTGTTGAGGATTGAGGATTGAGGACTGAGGATTGAGGATTGAGTATTGATGACTGAGGCTTGAGGATTGAGGATTGAGGATTGAAGATTGAGGATTGAGGATTGAGGATGGGGGCTGAGAGTTGAGGATTGAGGTTTGAGGTCTGAGGACTGAGGATTGAGGATTGAGAATTGAGGATTGAGGAGTGAGGATTGAAGATTGAATATTGATGATTGAATATTGAGGACTGAGGATTGAGTGTTGTGGATTGAGGACGAGGACTGAGGGTTGAATATTGATGTTTGAGGTCTGAGGATTAAGGATTGAGGATTGAGAATTGAGGATTGAGGATTGGGGATTGAAGATTGAGGATTGGGTATTTAGGATTGATGAATGAGGATTGAGGATTGAGGTTTGAGGATTGAGGATTGAAGATTGAGTATTGATGACTGAATATTGAGGATTGAGGATAGAGGTTTGAGGATTGAGGATGAAGACTGAGGGTTGAGGATTGAGGCTTGAGGAACGAGGATTGAGGATTGAGGATTGAGGACTAAGGATTGACGATTGAGTATTGAATATTGAGGATTGACGACTGAGAATTGAGGATTGAGGATTGCTGATTGAAGATTGAGTATTGAGGATTGAATATTGCGGATTGAGGATTGAGGATTGAGGATTGAGGATTGGGGATTGAGGATTGAAGATTGAGGATTGAGGATTGAGGATTGAAGATTGAGTGTTGAGGGTTGAAGATAGAGGACTGAGGATTGAGGATTGGGGATTGAGGATTGAAGATTGAGTATTGAGGATTGAAGATTGAGGATTGAGTATTTAGGATTGAGGATTCAGGGTTGAAGATTGAGGAGTGAGGATTGAGGATTGGAGATTGATTATTGAGTATAGAAGGTTGAGGATTGTGGATTGAGGATTGAGGATTGAGGATTGAGGATTGAGAATTGGGGATTGAGGAATGAGGATTGAAGATTGAGTATTGATGATTGAATATTGAGGATTGAGGATTGAGGATTGAGGATTGAAGATTGAGTATTGAGGATTGAAGATTGAGGATTGAGTATTGAGGATTGAGGATATAGGGTTGAAGATTGAGGATTGAGGATTGAGGATTGAGGATTGAGGATTGAGGATTGAGGATTGGGTATTGAGGATTGAGGAATGAGGATTGAGGATTGAGGTTTGAGGATTTAGGATTGCAGATTGAGTATTGAGGATTGATGATTGAGGATTGAGGATTGAGGATTGAGGAATGAGGATTGAAGATAGGGGTATTGAGGATTGAAGATTGAGGATAGAGGATTGAGTACTGAGGATGGAGGATGAGGGCTGAGGGTTGAGGATTGAGGATTGAGAAATGAGGATTGAGGATTGAGGATTGAAATTGAGGATTGGGTATTGAGGATTGAAGAATGAGGATTGAGGAATTGGGATTGAGGATTGAGGATTGAGGATTGAAGATTGAGGATTGGGTATTGAGGATTGAAGAATGAGGATTGAGGATTGAGGATTGAGGATTGAGGATTGAAGATTGAGTGTTGAGGATTGAAGATTGAGGATTGAGTATTGAGGATTGAGGATTGAGGATTGAAGATTGGGTATTGAGGATTGAAGATTGAGGATTGAGTATTGAGGATTGAGGATTCAGGGTTGAAGATTGAGGATTGAGGATTGAGGATTGAGGAGTGAGGATTGAGGATTGAAGATTGAATATTGATGATTGAATATTGAGGACTGCGGATTGAGGGTTGTGGATTGTGGACGAGGATTCAGGGTTGAATATTGATGATTGAGGTCTGGGGATTAAGGATTGAGGATTGAGAATTGAGGATTGAGGACTGAGGATTGAGGATGAGTGCTAAACGTCGGGGATTGAGATTCGACGACTGAGGACTGAGGATTGAGGATTGAGAATTGAGGATTGAGGATTGAGGATTGAGGATTGAGGATTGAGGATTGAGGATTGAGGATTGAGGATTGAGGATTGAGGATTGAGGATTGAGGATTGAAGATTGAGTATTGATGATTGAATATTGAGGATTGAGGATTGAGGTTTGAGGATTGAGGGTTGAGGATTGAGGATTGAGGATTGAGTATTGAAGATTGAGTATTGATGCCTGAGGATTGAGGATCGAGGACAGAGGATTGAGGATTGGAGATTGATTATTGAGGATTGAAGATTGTGGATTGAGGATTGAGGATTGAGAATAGAGAATTGAGTATGAGGGCTGAGGGTTGAGGATTGAGGTTTGAGGAATGAGGATTGAGGGTTGGGGAATGAGGATTGAGGATTGAGGATTGACGATTGAGTATTGAATATTGAGGATTGACGACTGAGGATTGACGACTGAGAATTGAGGATTGAGGATTGCTGATTGAAGATTGAGTATTGAGGATTGAATATTGCGGATTGAGGATTGAGGATTGAGGATTGAGGATTGGGGATTGAGGATTGAAGATTGAGGATTGAGGATTGAGGATTGAAGATTGAGTGTTGAGGGTTGAAGATAGAGGACTGAGGATTGAGGATTGGGGATTGAGGATTGAAGATTGAGTATTGAGGACTGAAGATTGAGGATTGAGTATTTAGGATTGAGGATTCAGGGTTGAAGATTGAGGAGTGAGGATTGAGGATTGGAGATTGATTATTGAGTATAGAAGGTTGAGGATTGTGGATTGAGGATTGAGGATTGAGGATTGAGGATTGAGAATTGGGGATTGAGGAATGAGGATTGAAGATTGAGTATTGATGATTGAATATTGAGGATTGAGGATTGAGGATTGAGGATTGAAGATTGAGTATTGAGGATTGAAGATTGAGGATTGAGTATTGAGGATTGAGGATATAGGGTTGAAGATTGAGGATTGAGGATTGAGGATTGAGGATTGAGGATTGAGGATTGGGTATTGAGGATTGAGGAATGAGGATTGAGGATTGAGGTTTGAGGATTTAGGATTGCAGATTGAGTATTGAGGATTGATGATTGAGGATTGAGGATTGAGGATTGAGGAATGAGGATTGAAGATAGGGGAATTGAGGATTGAAGATTGAGGATAGAGGATTGAGTACTGAGGATGGAGGATGAGGGCTGAGGGTTGAGGATTGAGGATTGAGGATGAAGACTGAGGGTTGAGGATTGAGGTTTGAGGAACGAGGATTGGGGATTGAGGATTGAGGACTAAGGATTGACGATTGAGTATTGAAGATTGAGGATTGATGGCTGAGGATTGACGACTGAGAATTGAGGATTGAGGATTGCTGATTGAAGATTGAGTATTGAGGATTGAATATTGCGGATTGAGGATTGAGGATTGAGGATTGAGGATTGGGGATTGAGGATTGAAGATTGAGTATTGTGTATTGAAGGTTGAGGATTGTGGATTGAGGATTAAGGATTGAGGATTGAATATTGTAGATTGAGTATTGGTGCCTGAGGATTGAGGATTGAGGATTGAGGATTGAGGATTGAGGATTGAAGATTGAGTATTGAGGATTGAAGATTGAGGGTTGAAGATTGAGTATTGATGATTGAATACTGAGGATTGAGGATTGAGGATTGAGGATTGAGGATTGAGGATTGAGGATTGAGGATTGAAGATTGAGTATTGATGATTGAATATTGAGGATTGAGGATTGAGGTTTGAGGATTGAGGACGAGGACTGACGGTAGAGGATTTAGGTTTGAGGATTGAGGATTGAGGACTGAGGATTGAGGATGAGTGCTAAGCGTCGGGGATTGAGGTTCGACGACTGACGACTGAGGATTGAGGATTGAGAATTGAGGATTGATGTTTGAGGATTGAAGATTGAGGATTGGGTATTGAGGATTGAAGAATGAGGATTGAGGATTGAGGATTGAGGATTGAGGATTGAGGATTGAGGATGTAGGATTGGAGATTGATTATTGAGTATTCAAGGTTGAGGATTGTGGATTGAGGATTGAGGATTGAGGATTGAAGATTGAGTATTGATGATTGAATATTGAGGATTGAGGATTGAGGTTTGAGGATTGAGGACGAGGACTGACGGTAGAGGATTTAGGTTTGAGGATTGAGGATTGAGGACTGAGGATTTAGGATGAGTGCTAAGGGTCGGGTATTGAGGTTCGACGACTGAGGACTGAGGATTGAGGATTGAGAATTGAGGATTGATGTTTGAGGAATGAAGATTGAGGATTGGGTATTGAGGATTGAAGAATGAGGATTGAGGATTGAGGATTGACGACTGAGAATTGAGGATTGAGGATGATGATTGAAGAATGAGTATTGAGGATTGAATATTGAGGATTGAGGATTGAAGATTGAGGATTGAGGACTCAGGATTGAGGATTGAGAATGAGGGCTGAGGGTTGAGGATTGAGGTTTGAGGACTGAGGACTGAGGATTGAGGATTGAGAATTGAGGATGGAGGATTGAGGATTGAGGATTGAGGATTGGGTAATGATGATTGAAGAATGAGGATTGACGATTGAGGATTGAGTATTGAGGATTGAAGATTGAGTATTGAGGATTGAAGGTTGATGATTCAGGATTGAGTATTGAGGACGATGGCTGAGGGTTGAGGATTGAGGTTTGAGGACTGAGGACAGAGGATTGAGGATTGAGATTTGAGGGTGGACGATTGAGGATTGAGGATTGAGGATTGTGTATTCAGGATTGAAGAATGAGGATTGACAATTGAGGATTGAGTATTGAGGATTGAAGATTGAGTATTGAGGATTGAAGGTTGATGATTGAATATTGAGGATTGATGATTGAGGATTGAGGATTGAGGATTGAGGATTGAGGATTGATGATTGAAGACTGAGTATTGAGGATTGAAATTGAGGATTGAGGATTGAGGATTGAGGATTGAGGATTGATGATCGAAGACTGAGTATTGAGGATTGAAGATTGAGGATTGAGGATTCAGGATTGAGGATTGAGGATGAGGGCTGAGGGCTGAGGGTTGAGGGTTGACGTTTGAGGACTGAGGACAGAGGATTGAGGATTGAGAATTAAGGATGGAGGATAGAGGATTGAGGATTGAGGATTGGGTATTTAGGATTGAAGAATGAGAATTGACGATTGTGGATTGAGCATTGAGGTTTGAAGATTGAGTAATGAGGATTGAAGGTTGATGATTGAGAATTGATTATTGAGGATTGAGGATTGAGGATTGAGGATTGAGGATTGAGAACTGAGGATTGAGGATTGAAGGTTGAGGATTGAGGATTCAGGATTGAGTATTGAGAATGAGGGCTGAGGGTTGAGGATTGAGGTTTGAGGACTGAGGACTGAGGATTGAGGATTGAGAATTGAGGATGGAGGATTGAGGATTGAGGATTGAGGATTGGGTATTGATGATTGAAGAATGAGGATTGACGATTGAGGATTGAGTATTGAGGATTGAAGATTGAGTATTGAGGATTGAAGGTTGATGATTCAGGATTGAGGATTGAGGATTGAGGATTGAGGATTGAGGATTGAGGATTGAGGATTGATGATTGAAGACTGAGTATTGAGGATTGAGGATTGAAGATTGAGGATTGAGGATTCAGGATTGAGGATTGAGGATGAGGGCTGAGGGTTGAGGATTGAGGTTTGAGGTTTGATGATTGAGGATTGAGGACTGAGGATTGGGGATTGAGGACTGAGGATTCAGCATTGAGGATTGAAGATTGAGGACTGGGGTTGAGGATTGAGGATCGAAGATTGAGTATTGAGGATTGAAGGTTGAGGTTTGAGGATTGAGGATTGAGGGTTGAGGATGAGGGCTGAGGGTTGAGGATTGAGGATTGAGGATTGACGCTTGAGGATAGAGGATCGAGGATGGAGGATTGAAGGCTGAGTATTGAGGATTGAAGATTGAGGATTGAGGATTCAGGATTGAGGATTGAGGACGAGGACTGACGGTAGAGGATTTAGGTTTGAGGATTGAGGATTGAGGACTGAGGATTTAGGATGAGTGCTAAGGGTCGGGTATTGAGGTTCGACGACTGAGGACTGAGGATTGAGGATTGAGAATTGAGGATTGATGTTTGAGGAATGAAGATTGAGGATTGGGTATTGAGGATTGAAGAATGAGGATTGAGGATTGAGGATTGACGACTGAGAATTGAGGATTGAGGATGATGATTGAAGAATGAGTATTGAGGATTGAATATTGAGGATTGAGGATTGAAGATTGAGGATTGAGGACTCAGGATTGAGGATTGAGAATGAGGGCTGAGGGTTGAGGATTGAGGTTTGAGGACTGAGGACTGAGGATTGAGGATTGAGAATTGAGGATGGAGGATTGAGGATTGAGGATTGAGGATTGGGTAATGATGATTGAAGAATGAGGATTGACGATTGAGGATTGAGTATTGAGGATTGAAGATTGAGTATTGAGGATTGAAGGTTGATGATTCAGGATTGAGTATTGAGGACGATGGCTGAGGGTTGAGGATTGAGGTTTGAGGACTGAGGACAGAGGATTGAGGATTGAGATTTGAGGGTGGACGATTGAGGATTGAGGATTGAGATTTGAGGGTGGACGATTGAGGATTGAGGATTGAGGATTGTGTATTCAGGATTGAAGAATGAGGATTGACAATTGAGGATTGAGTATTGAGGATTGAAGATTGAGTATTGAGGATTGAAGGTTGATGATTGAATATTGAGGATTGATGATTGAGGATTGAGGATTGAGGATTGAGGATTGAGGATTGAGAACTGAGGATTGAGGATTGAAGGTTGAGGATTGAGGATTCAGGATTGAGTATTGAGAATGAGGGCTGAGGGTTGAGGATTGAGGTTTGAGGACTGAGGACTGAGGATTGAGGATTGAGCATTGAGGATGGAGGATTGAGGATTGGGTATTGATGATTGAAGAATGAGGATTGACGATTGAGGATTGAGTATTGAGGATTGAAGATTGAGTATTGAGGATTGAAGATTGAGGGTTGAAGATTGAGTATTGATGATTGAATACTGAGGATTGAGGATTGAGGATTGAGGATTGAGGATTGAGGATTGAGGATTGAGGATTGAAGATTGAGTATTGATGATTGAATATTGAGGATTGAGGATTGAGGTTTGAGGATTGAGGACGAGGACTGACGGTAGAGGATTTAGGTTTGAGGATTGAGGATTGAGGACTGAGGATTGAGGATGAGTGCTAAGCGTCGGGGATTGAGGTTCGACGACTGACGACTGAGGATTGAGGATTGAGAATTGAGGATTGATGTTTGAGGATTGAAGATTGAGGATTGGGTATTGAGGATTGAAGAATGAGGATTGAGGATTGAGGATTGAGGATTGAGGATTGAGGATTGAGGATGTAGGATTGGAGATTGATTATTGAGTATTCAAGGTTGAGGATTGTGGATTGAGGATTGAGGATTGAGGATTGAGGATTGAGGATTGAAGATTGAGTATTGATGATTGAATATTGAGGATTGAGGATTGAGGTTTGAGGATTGAGGACGAGGACTGACGGTAGAGGATTTAGGTTTGAGGATTGAGGATTGAGGACTGAGGATTTAGGATGAGTGCTAAGGGTCGGGTATTGAGGTTCGACGACTGAGGACTGAGGATTGAGGATTGAGAATTGAGGATTGATGTTTGAGGAATGAAGATTGAGGATTGGGTATTGAGGATTGAAGAATGAGGATTGAGGATTGAGGATTGACGACTGAGAATTGAGGATTGAGGATGATGATTGAAGAATGAGTATTGAGGATTGAATATTGAGGATTGAGGATTGAAGATTGAGGATTGAGGACTCAGGATTGAGGATTGAGAATGAGGGCTGAGGGTTGAGGATTGAGGTTTGAGGACTGAGGACTGAGGATTGAGGATTGAGAATTGAGGATGGAGGATTGAGGATTGAGGATTGAGGATTGGGTAATGATGATTGAAGAATGAGGATTGACGATTGAGGATTGAGTATTGAGGATTGAAGATTGAGTATTGAGGATTGAAGGTTGATGATTCAGGATTGAGTATTGAGGACGATGGCTGAGGGTTGAGGATTGAGGTTTGAGGACTGAGGACAGAGGATTGAGGATTGAGATTTGAGGGTGGACGATTGAGGATTGAGGATTGAGGATTGTGTATTCAGGATTGAAGAATGAGGATTGACAATTGAGGATTGAGTATTGAGGATTGAAGATTGAGTATTGAGGATTGAAGGTTGATGATTGAATATTGAGGATTGATGATTGAGGATTGAGGATTGAGGATTGAGGATTGAGGATTGATGATTGAAGACTGAGTATTGAGGATTGAAATTGAGGATTGAGGATTGAGGATTGAGGATTGAGGATTGATGATCGAAGACTGAGTACTGAGGATTGAAGATTGAGGATTGAGGATTCAGGATTGAGGATTGAGGATGAGGGCTGAGGGCTGAGGGTTGAGGGTTGACGTTTGAGGACTGAGGACAGAGGATTGAGGATTGAGAATTAAGGATGGAGGATAGAGGATTGAGGATTGAGGATTGGGTATTTAGGATTGAAGAATGAGAATTGACGATTGTGGATTGAGCATTGAGGTTTGAAGATTGAGTAATGAGGATTGAAGGTTGATGATTGAGAATTGATTATTGAGGATTGAGGATTGAGGATTGAGGATTGAGGATTGAGAACTGAGGATTGAGGATTGAAGGTTGAGGATTGAGGATTCAGGATTGAGTATTGAGAATGAGGGCTGAGGGTTGAGGATTGAGGTTTGAGGACTGAGGACTGAGGATTGAGGATTGAGAATTGAGGATGGAGGATTGAGGATTGAGGATTGAGGATTGGGTATTGATGATTGAAGAATGAGGATTGACGATTGAGGATTGAGTATTGAGGATTGAAGATTGAGTATTGAGGATTGAAGGTTGATGATTCAGGATTGAGGATTGAGGATTGAGGATTGAGGATTGAGGATTGAGGATTGAGGATTGATGATTGAAGACTGAGTATTGAGGATTGAGGATTGAAGATTGAGGATTGAGGATTCAGGATTGAGGATTGAGGATGAGGGCTGAGGGTTGAGGATTGAGGTTTGAGGTTTGATGATTGAGGATTGAGGACTGAGGATTGGGGATTGAGGACTGAGGATTCAGCATTGAGGATTGAAGATTGAGGACTGGGGTTGAGGATTGAGGATCGAAGATTGAGTATTGAGGATTGAAGGTTGAGGTTTGAGGATTGAGGATTGAGGGTTGAGGATGAGGGCTGAGGGTTGAGGATTGAGGATTGAGGATTGACGCTTGAGGATAGAGGATCGAGGATGGAGGATTGAAGGCTGAGTATTGAGGATTGAAGATTGAGGATTGAGGATTCAGGATTGAGGATTGAGGACGAGGACTGACGGTAGAGGATTTAGGTTTGAGGATTGAGGATTGAGGACTGAGGATTTAGGATGAGTGCTAAGGGTCGGGTATTGAGGTTCGACGACTGAGGACTGAGGATTGAGGATTGAGAATTGAGGATTGATGTTTGAGGAATGAAGATTGAGGATTGGGTATTGAGGATTGAAGAATGAGGATTGAGGATTGAGGATTGACGACTGAGAATTGAGGATTGAGGATGATGATTGAAGAATGAGTATTGAGGATTGAATATTGAGGATTGAGGATTGAAGATTGAGGATTGAGGACTCAGGATTGAGGATTGAGAATGAGGGCTGAGGGTTGAGGATTGAGGTTTGAGGACTGAGGACTGAGGATTGAGGATTGAGAATTGAGGATGGAGGATTGAGGATTGAGGATTGAGGATTGGGTAATGATGATTGAAGAATGAGGATTGACGATTGAGGATTGAGTATTGAGGATTGAAGATTGAGTATTGAGGATTGAAGGTTGATGATTCAGGATTGAGTATTGAGGACGATGGCTGAGGGTTGAGGATTGAGGTTTGAGGACTGAGGACAGAGGATTGAGGATTGAGATTTGAGGGTGGACGATTGAGGATTGAGGATTGAGATTTGAGGGTGGACGATTGAGGATTGAGGATTGAGGATTGTGTATTCAGGATTGAAGAATGAGGATTGACAATTGAGGATTGAGTATTGAGGATTGAAGATTGAGTATTGAGGATTGAAGGTTGATGATTGAATACTGAGGATTGATGATTGAGGATTGAGGATTGAGGATTGAGGATTGAGGATTGAGAACTGAGGATTGAGGATTGAAGGTTGAGGATTGAGGATTCAGGATTGAGGATTGAGGATGAGGGCTGAGGGTTGAGGATTGAGGTTTGAGGTTTGATGATTGAGGATTGAGGACTGAGGATTGGGGATTGAGGACTGAGGATTCAGCATTGAGGATTGAAGATTGAGGACTGGGGTTGAGGATTGAGGATCGAAGATTGAGTATTGAGGATTGAAGGTTGAGGTTTGAGGATTGAGGATTGAGGGTTGAGGATGAGGGCTGAGGGTTGAGGATTGAGGATTGAGGATTGACGCTTGAGGATAGAGGATCGAGGATGGAGGATTGAAGGCTGAGTATTGAGGATTGAAGATTGAGGATTGAGGATTCAGGATTGAGGATTGAGGATGAGGGCTGAGGATTGAGAATTGAGGACTGAGGATTGACGATTGAGTATTGAATATTTAGGATTGATGACTGAGGATTGAGGATTGAGGATTGAGGATTGAGTATTGAAGATTGAGGATTGATGATTGAGGATTGAGGATTGAGGGTTGAGGATTGAGGATTGAGGGTTGAAGACTGAGTATTGAGGATTGAAGATTGAGGATTGAGAATTGAGGATTGAGGATTGAGGATTGAAGATTGAGGATTGAGGGTTGAGGATTGAGTGTTGAAGATTGAGGATTGATGATTGCAGATTGAGGATTGAGGATTGAGGATTGAGGATTGACGATTGAAGATTGAGGATTGGGGATTGAGGATTGAGGATTGAGGATTGGGGATTGAGGATTGAGTATCGAGGATTGAAGATTGAGGTTTGAGGATTGAGGATTGAGGATTGAGGGCTGAGGATTGAGGACGAGGACTGACGGTTGAGGATTGAGGATTGATGATTGAGGATTGAGGATTGAGGACTGAGGATTGAAGATTGAGCATTGAGGATTGAAGCTTGAGGACTGGTTATTGAGGATTGAAGATTGAGGATTAAGGATTGAGCATTGCGAATTGAGGATCTAGGATTGAGGATTGAGGATTGCGGGTTGAAGATTGAGGACTGAGTGTTGAGGGTTGAGTGATGAGAATTGATGTCTGTGGATTGAGATTTGAAGTTTGAAGATTGGGTATTGCGTATTGAAAACTGTGAATTGAGGATATTCTATTGAGGATTGAGGATTGACAATTGATTGTTGCGGACTGAGGGATGAAGATTGAGCATTCAGGACTGAGGATTCGGAATTGAGGTTTGAGGTCTGAGGATTGAGGGTTGTGGATTGATGATTGAGGATTGACGCTTGAAGATAGAGGATTGAGGATGGAGGATTGAAGACAGAGGACCGAGTGTTGAGGATTGAGTGTTGAGAATTGATGTTTGAGGATTGAGATTTGATTATTGAATATTGTGGATTGAGTATTGAATCATGATAATTCGGGATATTCTATTGAGTATTGAGAATTGAGGATTGATGGTTGAGTATTGAGAACTGATGGCTGATGGTTGTGTGTTGAATATTGAGGATTGAGGGTTGAGGATTTAGGAATGAGAATTGGGGATTGAAGATTGAGTATTAATGATTGAAGATTGAGGATTGAGGATTGAGGGTTGAGGATTAAGGACGAGGACTGACGGTTGAGGATTGAAGATTGACGATTGAGAATTGAGGATTGAGGATTGAGGATTGAGGATTGAGGATTGAGGATTGAGGATTGAGGATTGAAGATTGAGTATTGAGGATTGAAGATTGACGATTGAGGATTAAGGATTGAGGATTTAGGATTGAGGATTGAGGATTGAAGATTGAGTATTGAGGATTGAAGATTGACGATTGAGAATTAAGGATTGAAGATTGAGGATTAAGGATTGAAGATTGGGGATTGAGGATCTAGGATTGGAGGTTGATTATTGAGGATTGAAGATTGAGGATTGAGGATTGAGGATTGAGAATTGAGAATTGAGTATGAGGACTGAGGGCTGAGGATTGAGGTTTGAGGTATGAGGATTGAGGGTTGAGGATTGAGGATTGAGGATTGAGGATCGAGGATTGAGTATTGAAGATTGAGTATTGATGCCTGAGGATTGAGGATTGGGGATTGTGGATTGAGGATTGAGGATTGAAGATTGAGGATTGAGAACTGAGTGTTGAGGATTGAGGATTGAGGACTGAGGATTGAGGATTGAGTATTGATGACTGAGGCTTGAGGATTGAGGATTGAGGATTGAAGATTGAGGATTGAGGATTGAGGATGGGGGCTGAGAGTCGAGGATTGAGGTTTGAGGTCTGAGGACTGAGGATTGAGGATTGAGAATTGAGGATTGAGGAGTGAGGATTGAAGATTGAATATTGATGATTGAATATTGAGGACTGAGGATTGAGTGTTGTGGATTGAGGACGAGGACTGAGGGTTGAATATTGATGTTTGAGGTCTGAGGATTAAGGATTGAGGATTGAGAATTAAGGATTGAGGATTGGGGATTGAAGATTGAGGATTGGGTATTTAGGATTGATGAATGAGGATTGAGGATTGAGGTTTGAGGATTGAGGATTGAAGATTGAGTATTGATGACTGAATATTGAGGATTGAGGATAGAGGTTTGAGGATTGAGGATGAAGACTGAGGGTTGAGGATTGAGGCTTGAGGAACGAGGATTGAGGATTCAGGATTGAGGACTAAGGATTGACGATTGAGTATTGAATATTGAGGATTGACGACTGAGAATTGAGGATTGAGGATTGCTGATTGAAGATTGAGTATTGAGGATTGAATATTGCGGATTGAGGATTGAGGATTGAGGATTGAGGATTGGGGATTGAGGATTGAAGATTGAGGATTGAGGATTGAGGATTGAAGATTGAGTGTTGAGGGTTGAAGATAGAGGACTGAGGATTGAGGATTGGGGATTGAGGATTGAAGATTGAGTATTGAGGATTGAAGATTGAGGATTGAGTATTTAGGATTGAGGATTCAGGGTTGAAGATTGAGGAGTGAGGATTGAGGATTGGAGCTTGATTATTGAGTATAGAAGGTTGAGGATTGTGGATTGAGGATTGAGGATTGAGGATTGAGGATTGAGAATTGGGGATTGAGGAATGAGGATTGAAGATTGAGTATTGATGATTGAATATTGAGGATTGAGGATTGAGGATTGAGGATTGAAGATTGAGTATTGAGGATTGAAGATTGAGGATTGAGTATTGAGGATTGAGGATATAGGGTTGAAGATTGAGGATTGAGGATTGAGGATTGAGGATTGAGGATTGAGGATTGAGGATTGGGTATTGAGGATTGAGGAATGAGGATTGAGGATTGAGGTTTGAGGATTTAGGATTGCAGATTGAGTATTGAGGATTGATGATTGAGGATTGAGGATTGAGGATTGAGGAATGAGGATTGAAGATAGGGGTATTGAGGATTGAAGATTGAGGATAGAGGATTGAGTACTGAGGATGGAGGATGAGGGCTGAGGGTTGAGGATTGAGGATTGAGAAATGAGGATTGAGGATTGAGGATTGAAATTGAGGATTGGGTATTGAGGATTGAAGAATGAGGATTGAGGAATTGGGATTGAGGATTGAGGATTGAGGATTGAAGATTGAGGATTGGGTATTGAGGATTGAAGAATGAGGATTGAGGATTGAGGATTGAGGATTGAGGATTGAAGATTGAGTGTTGAGGATTGAAGATTGAGGATTGAGTATTGAGGATTGAGGATTGAGGATTGAAGATTGGGTATTGAGGATTGAAGATTGAGGATTGAGTATTGAGGATTGAGGATTCAGGGTTGAAGATTGAGGATTGAGGATTGAGGATTGAGGAGTGAGGATTGAGGATTGAAGATTGAATATTGATGATTGAATATTGAGGACTGCGGATTGAGGGTTGTGGATTGTGGACGAGGATTCAGGGTTGAATATTGATGTTTGAGGTCTGGGGATTAAGGATTGAGGATTGAGAATTGAGGATTGAGGACTGAGGATTGAGGATGAGTGCTAAACGTCGGGGATTGAGATTCGACGACTGAGGACTGAGGATTGAGGATTGAGAATTGAGGATTGAGGATTGAGGATTGAGGATTGAGGATTGAGGATTGAGGATTGAGGATTGAGGATTGAGGATTGAGGATTGAGGATTGAGGATTGAAGATTGAGTATTGATGATTGAATATTGAGGATTGAGGATTGAGGTTTGAGGATTGAGGGTTGAGGATTGAGGATTGAGGATTGAGTATTGAAGATTGAGTATTGATGCCTGAGGATTGAGGATCGAGGACAGAGGATTGAGGATTGGAGATTGATTATTGAGGATTGAAGATTGTGGATTGAGGATTGAGGATTGAGAATAGAGAATTGAGTATGAGGGCTGAGGGTTGAGGATTGAGGTTTGAGGAATGAGGATTGAGGGTTGGGGAATGAGGATTGAGGATTGAGGATTGAGGATTGAGCATTGAAGATTGAGTATTGATGCCTGAGGATTGAGGATTGATGATTGATGATTGAGGATCGAGGATTGAAGATTGAGAATTGAGGATTGAAGATTCCGCATTGAGGATTGAGGATTGAGGATGGAGGATGAGGGCTGAGGGTTGAGGATTGAGGATTGGGGAAATGAGTATTGAGGATTGAGGATTGAAATTGAGGATTGGGTATTGAGGATTGAAGAATGAGGATTGAGGAATTAGGATTGAGGTTTGAGGATCGAGGATTGAAGATTGAGGATTGGGTATTGTGGATTGAAGAATGAGGATTGAGGATTGCGGATTGAGGATTGAGGATTGAAGATTGAGTGTTGAGGATCGAAGATTGAGGATTGATGATTGAGGATTTAGGATTGAGGATTGAAGATTGAGTATTGAGGATTGAAGATTGAAGAATGAGGATTGATGATTGAGGATTGAGGATTGAGGATTGAAGATTGAGTGTTGAGGATTGAAGATTGAGGATTGAGGATTGAGGATTGAGGATTGAGGATTGAAGATTGAGGATTGAGGATTGAGGATTGAAGATTGAATATTGATGATTGAATATTGAGGACTGAGGATTGAGGGTTGTGGATTGAGGACGAGGACTGAGGGTTGAATATTGATGTTTGAGGTCTAAGGATTAAGGATTAAGGATTGAGAATTGAGGATTGAGGATTGAGTATTGAGGGTTGAAGATTGAGTATTGATGATTGAATACTGAGGATTGAGGATTGAGGATTGAGGATTGAGGATTGAGGATTGAGGATTGAGGATTGAAGATTGAGTATTGATGATTGAATATTGAGGATTGAGGATTGAGGTTTGAGGATTGAGGACGAGGACTGACGGTAGAGGATTTAGGTTTGAGGATTGAGGATTGAGGACTGAGGATTGAGGATGAGTGCTAAGCGTCGGGGATTGAGGTTCGACGACTGACGACTGAGGATTGAGGATTGAGAATTGAGGATTGATGTTTGAGGATTGAAGATTGAGGATTGGGTATTGAGGATTGAAGAATGAGGATTGAGGATTGTGGATTGAGGATTGAGGATTGAGGATTGAGGATGTAGGATTGGAGATTGATTATTGAGTATTCAAGGTTGAGGATTGTGGATTGAGGATTGAGGATTGAGGATTGAGGATTGAGGATTGAAGATTGAGTATTGATGATTGAATATTGAGGATTGAGGATTGAGGTTTGAGGATTGAGGACGAGGACTGACGGTAGAGGATTTAGGTTTGAGGATTGAGGATTGAGGACTGAGGATTTAGGATGAGTGCTAAGGGTCGGGTATTGAGGTTCGACGACTGAGGACTGAGGATTGAGGATTGAGAATTGAGGATTGATGTTTGAGGAATGAAGATTGAGGATTGGGTATTGAGGATTGAAGAATGAGGATTGAGGATTGAGGATTGACGACTGAGAATTGAGGATTGAGGATGATGATTGAAGAATGAGTATTGAGGATTGAATATTGAGGATTGAGGATTGAAGATTGAGGATTGAGGACTCAGGATTGAGGATTGAGAATGAGGGCTGAGGGTTGAGGATTGAGGTTTGAGGACTGAGGACTGAGGATTGAGGATTGAGAATTGAGGATGGAGGATTGAGGATTGAGGATTGAGGATTGGGTAATGATGATTGAAGAATGAGGATTGACGATTGAGGATTGAGTATTGAGGATTGAAGATTGAGTATTGAGGATTGAAGGTTGATGATTCAGGATTGAGTATTGAGGACGATGGCTGAGGGTTGAGGATTGAGGTTTGAGGACTGAGGACAGAGGATTGAGGATTGAGATTTGAGGGTGGACGATTGAGGATTGAGGATTGAGGATTGTGTATTCAGGATTGAAGAATGAGGATTGACAATTGAGGATTGAGTATTGAGGATTGAAGATTGAGTATTGAGGATTGAAGGTTGATGATTGAATATTGAGGATTGATGATTGAGGATTGAGGATTGAGGATTGTGGATTGAGGATTGATGATTGAAGACTGAGCATTGAGGATTGAAATTGAGGATTGAGGATTGAGGATTGAGGATTGAGGATTGATGATCGAAGACTGAGTATTGAGGATTGAAGATTGAGGATTGAGGATTCAGGATTGAGGATTGAGGATGAGGGCTGAGGGCTGAGGGTTGAGGGTTGACGTTTGAGGACTGAGGACAGAGGATTGAGGATTGAGAATTAAGGATGGAGGATAGAGGATTGAGGATTGAGGATTGGGTATTTAGGATTGAAGAATGAGAATTGACGATTGTGGATTGAGCATTGAGGTTTGAAGATTGAGTATTGAGGATTGAAGGTTGATGATTGAGAATTGATTATTGAGGATTGAGGATTGAGGATTGAGGATTGAGGATTGAGAACTGAGGATTGAGGATTGAAGGTTGAGGATTGAGGATTCAGGATTGAGTATTGAGAATGAGGGCTGAGGGTTGAGGATTGAGGTTTGAGGACTGAGGACTGAGGATTGAGGATTGAGAATTGAGGATGGAGGATTGAGGATTGAGGATTGAGGATTGGGTATTGATGATTGAAGAATGAGGATTGACGATTGAGGATTGAGTATTGAGGATTGAAGATTGAGTATTGAGGATTGAAGGTTGATGATTCAGGATTGAGGATTGAGGATGAGGGCTGAGGGTTGAGGATTGAGGTTTGAGGACTGAGGACAGAGGATTGAGGATTGAGAATTGAGTATGGAGGTTTGAGGATTGAGGATTGAGGATTGTGTATTGAGGATTGAAGAATGAGGATTGACGATTGAGGATTGAGTATTGAGGATTGAAGATTGAGTATTGAGGATTGAAGGTTGATGACTGAATATTGAGGATTGATGATTGAGGATTGAGGATTGAGGATTGAGGATTGAGGATTGATGATTGAAGACTGAGTATTGAGGATTGAAGATTGAGGATTGAGGATTGAGGATTGAGGATTGAGGATTGATGATTGAAGACTGAGTATTGAGGATTGAAGATTGAGGATTGAGGATTCAGGATTGAGGATTGAGGATGAGGGCTGAGGGTTGAGGATTGAGGTTTGAGGTTTGATGATTGAGGATTGAGGACTGAGGATTGGGGATTGAGGACTGAGGATTCAGCATTGAGGATTGAAGATTGAGGACTGGGGTTGAGGATTGAGGATCGAAGATTGAGTATTGAGGATTGAAGGTTGAGATTTGAGGATTGAGGATTGAGGGTTGAGGATGAGGGCTGAGGGTTGAGGATTGAGGATTGAGGATTGACGCTTGAGGATAGAGGATCGAGGATGGAGGATTGAAGGCTGAGTATTGAGGATTGAAGATTGAGGATTGAGGATTCAGGATTGAGGATTGAGGATGAGGGCTGAGGATTGAGAATTGAGGACTGAGGATTGACGATTGAGTATTGAATATTTAGGATTGATGACTGAGGATTGAGGATTGAGGATTGAGGATTGAGTATTGAAGATTGAGGATTGATGATTGAGGATTGAGGATTGAGGGTTGAGGATTGAGGATTGAGGGTTGAAGACTGAGTATTGAGGATTGAAGATTGAGGATTGAGAATTGAGGATTGAGGATTGAGGATTGAAGATTGAGGATTGAGGGTTGAGGATTGAGTGTTGAAGATTGAGGATTGATGATTGCAGATTGAGGATTGAGGATTGAGGATTGAGGATTGACGATTGAAGATTGAGGATTGGGGATTGAGGATTGAGGATTGAGGATTGGGGATTGAGGATTGAGTATCGAGGATTGAAGATTGAGGCTTGAGGATTGAGGATTGAGGATTGAGGGCTGAGGATTGAGGACGAGGACTGACGGTTGAGGATTGAGGATTGATGATTGAGGATTGAGGATTGAGGACTGAGGATTGAAGATTGAGCATTGAGGATTGAAGCTTGAGGACTGGTTATTGAGGATTGAAGATTGAGGATTAAGGATTGAGCATTGCGAATTGAGGATCTAGGATTGAGGATTGAGGATTGCGGATTGAAGATTGAGGACTGAGTGTTGAGGGTTGAGTGATGAGAATTGATGTCTGTGGATTGAGATTTGAAGTTTGAAGATTGGGTATTGCGTATTGAAAACTGTGAATTGAGGATATTCTATTGAGGATTGAGGATTGACTATTGATTGTTGCGGACTGAGGGATGAAGATTGAGCATTCAGGACTGAGGATTCGGAATTGAGGTTTGAGGTCTGAGGATTGAGGGTTGTGGATTGATGATTGAGGATTGACGCTTGAGGATAGAGGATTGAGGATGGAGGATTGAAGACAGAGGACCGAGTGTTGAGGATTGAGTGTTGAGAATTGATGTTTGAGGATTGAGATTTGATTATTGAATATTGTGGATTGAGTATTGAATCATGATAATTCGGGATATTCTATTGAGTATTGAGAATTGAGGATTGATGGTTGAGTATTGAGAATTGATGGCTGATGGTTGTGTGTTGAATATTGAGGATTGAGGGTTGAGGATTTAGGAATGAGAATTGGGGATTGAAGATTGAGTATTAATGATTGAAGATTGAGGATTGAGGATTGAGGGTTGAGGATTAAGGACGAGGACTGACGGTTGAGGATTGAAGATTGACGATTGAGAATTGAGGATTGAGGATTGAGGATTGAGGATTGAGGATTGAGGATTGAGGATTGAGGATTGAAGATTGAGTATTGCGGATTGAAGATTGACGATTGAGGATTAAGGATTGAGGATTTAGGATTGAGGATTGAGGATTGAAGATTGAGTATTGAGGATTGGAGATTGACGATTGAGAATTAAGGATTGATGATTGAGGATTAAGGATTGAAGATTGGGGATTGAGGATCTAGGATTGGAGGTTGATTATTGAGGATTGAAGATTGAGGATTGAGGATTGAGGATTGAGAATTGAGAATTGAGTATGAGGACTGAGGGCTGAGGATTGAGGTTTGAGGTATGAGGATTGAGGGTTGAGGATTGAGGATTGAGGATTGAGGATCGAGGATTGAGTATTGAAGATTGAGTATTGATGCCTGAGGATTGAGGATTGGGGATTGTGGATTGAGGATTGAGGATTGAAGATTGAGGATTGAGAACTGAGTGTTGAGGATTGAGGTTTGAGGACTGAGGATTGAGGACTGAGTATTGATGACTGAGGCTTGAGGATTGAGGATTGAGGATTGAAGATTGAGGATTGAGGATTGAGGATGGGGGCTGAGAGTTGAGGATTGAGGTTTGAGGTCTGAGGACTGAGGATTGAGGATTGAGAATTGAGGATTGAGGAGTGAGGATTGAAGATTGAATATTGATGATTGAATATTGAGGACTGAGGATTGAGTGTTGTGGATTGAGGACGAGGACTGAGGGTTGAATATTGATGTTTGAGGTCTGAGGATTAAGGATTGAGGATTGAGAATTGAGGATTGAGGATTGGGGATTGGAGATTGAGGATTGGGTATTTATGATTGAAGAATGAGGATTGAGGATTGAGGTTTGAGGATTGAGGATTGAAGATTGAGTATTGATGACTGAATATTGAGGATTGAGGATAGAGGTTTGAGGATTGAGGATGAAGACTGAGGGTTGAGGATTGAGGCTTGAGGAACGAGGATTGAGGATTGAGGATTGAGGACTAAGGATTGACGATTGAGTATTGAATATTGAGAATTGACGACTGAGGATTGACGACTGAGAATTGAGGATTGAGGATTGCTGATTGAAGATTGAGTATTGAGGATTGAATATTGCGGATTGAGGATTGAGGATTGAGGATTGAGGATTGGGGATTGAGGATTGAAGATTGAGTATTGTGTATTGAAGGTTGAGGATTGTGGATTGAGGATTAAGGATTGAGGATTGAATATTGTAGATTGAGTATTGGTGCCTGAGGATTGAGGATTGAGGATTGAGGATTGAGGATTGAGGATTGAAGATTGAGTATTGAGGATTGAAGATTGAGGGTTGAAGATTGAGTATTGATGATTGAATACTGAGGATTGAGGATTGAGGATTGAGGATTGAGGATTGAGGATTGAGGATTGAGGATTGAAGATTGAGTATTGATGATTGAATATTGAGGATTGAGGATTGAGGTTTGAGGATTGAGGACGAGGACTGACGGTAGAGGATTTAGGTTTGAGGATTGAGGATTGAGGACTGAGGATTGAGGATGAGTGCTAAGCGTCGGGGATTGAGTTTCGACGACTGACGACTGAGGATTGAGGATTGAGAATTGAGGATTGATGTTTGAGGATTGAAGATTGAGGATTGGGTATTGAGGATTGAAGAATGAGGATTGAGGATTGAGGATTGAGTATTGAGGATGTAGGATTGGAGATTGATTATTGAGTATTCAAGGTTAAGGATTGTGGATTGAGGATTGAGGATTGAGGATTGAGGATTGAGGATTGAAGATTGAGTATTGATGATTGAATATTGAGGATTGAGGATTGAGGTTTGAGGATTGAGGACGAGGACTGACGGTAGAGGATTTAGGTTTGAGGATTGAGGATTGAGGACTGAGGATTTAGGATGAGTGCTAAGGGTCGGGTATTGAGGTTCGACGACTGAGGACTGAGGATTGAGGATTGAGAATTGAGGATTGATGTTTGAGGAATGAAGATTGAGGATTGGGTATTGAGGATTGAAGAATGAGGATTGAGGATTGAGGATTGACGACTGAGAATTGAGGATTGAGGATGATGATTGAAGAATGAGTATTGAGGATTGAATATTGAGGATTGAGGATTGAGGTTTGAGGATTGAGGACGAGGACTGACGGCAGAGGATTTAGGTTTGAGGATTGAGGATTGAGGACTGAGGATTGAGGATGAGTGCTAAGCGTCGGGGATTGAGATTCGACGACTGAGGACTGAGGATTGAGGATTGGGAGTTGAGGATTGAGGATTGAGGATTGAAGATTGAGTATTGATGATTGAATATTGAGGATTGAGGATTGAGGTCTGAGGATTGAGGATTGAGGATTGAGGATGGAGGATTGAGTATTGAAGATTGAGTATTGATGCCTGAGGATTGAGGATCGAGGATTGAGGATTGAGGATTGGAGATTGATTATTGAGGATTGAAGATTGAGGATTGAGGATTAAGGATTGAGAATTGAGAATTGAGTATGAGGACTGAGGATTGAGGATTGAGGATTGAGGATTGAGGATTGAGAATTGGGGATTGAGGAATGAGGATTGAAGATTGAGTATTGATGATTGAATATTGAGGATTGAGGATTGAGGATTGAGGATTGAAGATTGAGTATTGAGGATTGAAGATTGAGGATTGAGTATTGAGGATTGAGGATTCAGGGTTGAAGATTGAGGATTGAGGATTGAGGATTGAGTACTGAGGATTGAGGATTGGGTATTGAGGATTGAGGAATGAGGATTGAGGATTGAGGTTTGAGGATTGAGGGTTGCAGATTGAGTATTGAGGATTGAAGATTGAGGATTGAGGATTGAGGATTGAGGAATGAGGATTGAAGATTGGGAATTGAGGATTGAAGATTGAGGATAGAGGATTGAGTACTGAGGATGGAGGATGAGGGCTGAGGGTTGAGGATTGAGGATTGAGAAATGAGGATTGAGGATTGAGGATTGAAATTGAGGATTGGGTATTGAGGATTGATGATTGAGTATTGAGGATTGAAGATTGAGGGTTGAAGATTGAGTATTGATGATTGAATATTGAGGATTGAGGATTGAGGATTGAGGATTGAGGATTCAGGATTGAGGATTGAAGATTGTGTATTGATGATTGAATATTGAGGTTTGAGGATTGAGGTTTGAGGATTGAGGACGAGGACTGACGGTAGAGGATTTAGGTTTGAGGATTGAGGATTGAGGATTGAGGATTGAGGATTGAGGATTGAGGATTGAGGATTGAGGATTGAAGATTGAAGATTGAGTATTGATGATTGAATATTGAGGATTGCGTATTGAGGTTTGAGGATTGAGGATTGAGGATTGAGGATTGAGGATTGAGCATTGAAGATTGAGTATTGATGCCTGAGGATTGAGGATTGAGGATTGATGATTGAGGATCGAGGATTGAAGATTGAGAATTGAGGATTGAAGATTGAGGATTGAGGATTGAGGATTGAGGATGGAGGATGATGGCTGAGGGTTGAGGATTGAGGATTGAGAAATAAGGATTGAGGATTGAGGATTGAAATTGAGGATTGGGTATTGAGGATTGAAGAATGAGGATTGAGGAATTAGGATTGAGGTTTGAGGATCGAGGATTGAAGATTGAGGATTGGGTATTGAGGATTGAAGAATGAGGATTGAGGATTGAGGATTGAGGATTGAGGATTGAGGATTGAGGATTGAGGATTGAAGATTAGTGATGAGGATTGAAGATTGAGGATTGAGGATTGAGGATTGAGGATTGAGGATTGAGGATTGAGGATTGAAGGTTGAGTGTTGAGGGTTGAAGATTGAGGACTGAGGATTGTGGATTGAGGATTGAGGATTGAAGATTGAGTATTGAGGATTGAAGATTGAGTATTGAGTATTGAGGATTGAGGATTCAGGGTTGAAGATCGAGGATTGAGGATTGAGGATTGACGATCTAGGATTGAGTATTGAAGATTGAGTATTGATGCCTGAGGATTGAGGATCGAGGATTGAGGATTGAGGATTGGAGATTGATTATTGAGGATTGAAGATTGAGGATTGAGGGTTGAATATTGATGATTGAATATTGAGGACTGAGGACTGAGGGTTGTGGATTGAGGACGAGGACTGAGGGTTGAATATTGATGTTTGAGGTCTGAGGATTAAGGATTGAGGATTGAGAATTGAGGATTGAGGATTGAGGATTGAAGATTGTGGATTGGGTATTTAGGATTGAAGAATGAGGATTGAAGATTGAGGTTTGAGGGTTGATGATTGAATATTGAGGATTGAGGATTGAGGTTTGAGGATTGAGGATGAAGACTGAGGGTTGAGGATTGAGGTTTGAGGAACGAGGATTGAGGATTGAGGATTGAGGACTAAGGATTGACGATTGAGAATTGAAGATTGAGGATTGATGGCTGAGGATTGACGACTGAGAATTGAGGATTGAGGATTGCTGATTGAAGATTGAGTATTGAGGATTGAATATTGCGGATTGAGGATTGAGGATTGAGGATTGAGGATTGGGGATTGAGGATTGAAGATTGAGTATTGTGTATTGAAGGTTGAGGATTGTGGATTGAGGATTAAGGATTGAGGATTGAATATTGTAAATTGAGTATTGGTGCCTGAGGATTGAGGATTGGGGATTGAGGATTGAGGATTGAGGATTGAGGATTGAGGATTGAAGATTGAGTATTGATGATTGAATATTGAGGATTGAGGATTGAGGTTTGAGGATTGAGGACGAGGACTGACGGTAGAGGATTTAGGTTTGAGGATTGAGGATTGAGGACTGAGGATTGAGGATGAGTGCTAAGCGTCGGGGATTGAGGTTCGACGACTGACGACTGAGGATTGAGGATTGAGAACTGAGGATTGATGTTTGAGGATTGAAGATTGAGGATTGGGTATTGAGGATTGAAGAATGAGGATTGAGGATTGAGGATTGAGGATTGAGGATTGAGGATTGAGGATGTAGGATTGGAGATTGATTATTGAGTATTCAAGGTTGAGGATTGTGGATTGAGGATTGAGGATTGAGGATTGAGGATTGAGGATTGAAGATTGAGTATTGATGATTGAATATTGAGGATTGAGGATTGAGGTTTGAGGATTGAGGACGAGGACTGTCGGTAGAGGATTTAGGTTTGAGGATTGAGGATTGAGGACTGAGAATTTAGGATGAGTGCTAAGGGTCGGGTATTGAGGTTCGACGACTGAGGACTGAGGATTGAGGATTGAGAATTGAGGATTGATGTTTGAGGAATGAAGATTGAGGATTGGGTATTGAGGATTGAAGAATGAGGATTGAGGATTGAGGATTGACGACTGAGAATTGAGGATTGAGTATGATGATTGAAGAATGAGTATTCAGGATTGAATATTGAGGATTGAGGATTGAAGATTGAGGATTGAGGACTCAGGATTGAGGATTGAGAATGAGGGCTGAGGGTTGAGGATTGAGGTTTGAGGACTGAGGACTGAGGATTGAGGATTGAGAATTGAGGATGGAGGATTAAGGATTGAGGATTGAGGATAGGGTATTGATGATTGAAGAATGAGGATTGACGATTGAGGATTGAGTATTGAGGATTGAAGATTGAGTATCGAGGATTGAAGGTTGATGATTCAGGATTGAGGATTGAGGACGATGGCTGAGGGTTGAGGATTGAGGTTTGAGGACTGAGGGCAGAGGATTGAGGATTGAGATTTGAGGGTGGACGATTGAGGATTTAGGATTGAGGATTGTGTATTCAGGATTGAAGAATGAGGATTGACAATTGAGGATTGAGTATTGAGGATTGAAGATTGAGTATTGAGGACTGAAGGTTGATGATTGAATATAGAGGATTGATGATTGAGGATTGAGGATTGAGGTTTGAGGATCGAGGATGAAGACTGAGGGTTGAGGATTGAGGTTTGAGGAATGAGGATTGAGGATTGAGTGTTGAGTACTAAGGATTGACGATTGAGTATTGAAGATTGAGGATTGGTGACTGAGGATTGACGACTGAGAATTGAGGATTGAGGATTGATGATTGAAGATTGAGTATTGAGGATTGAATATTGAGGATTGAGGATTGAGGATTGAGGATTGAGGATTGAGGATTGAGGATTGAAGATTGAGTATTGAGTATTGAAGGTTGAGGATTGTGGATTGAGGATTAAGGATTGAGGATTGAATATTGTAGATTGAGTATTGACGCCTGTGGATTGAGGATTGAGGATTGAGGATTGAAGATTGAGGATTGAGGATTGAGGATTGAGGATGGAGGATGAGGGCTGAGGGTTGAGGATTGAGGATTGAGAAATGAGGATTGAGGATTGAGGTTTGAAATTGAGGATTGGGTATTGAGGATTGAAGATTGTGGATTGGGTATTTAGGATTGAAGAATGAGGATTGAAGATTGAGGTTTGAGGGTTGATGATTGAATATTGAGGATTGAGGATTGAGGTTTGAGGATTGAGGATGAAGACTGAGGGTTGAGGATTGAGGTTTGAGGAACGAGGATTGAGGATTGAGGATTGAGGACTAAGGATTGACGATTGAGTATTGAAGATTGAGGATTGATGGCTGAGGATTGATGGTTGAGGATTGACGACTGAGAATTGAGGATTGAGGATTGCTGATTGAAGATTGAGTATTGAGGATTGAATATTGCGGATTGAGGATTGAGGATTGAGGATTGAGGATTGGGGATTGAGGATTGAAGATTGAGTATTGTGTATTGAAGGTTGAGGATTGTGGATTGAGGATTAAGGATTGAGGATTGAATATTGTAGATTGAGTATTGGTGCCTGAGGATTGAGGATTGAGGATTGAGGATTGAGGATTGAGGATTGAAGATTGAGTATTGAGGATTGAAGATTGAGGGTAGAAGATTGAGTATTGATGATTGAATACTGAGGATTGAGGATTGAGGATTGAGGATTGAGGATTGAGGATTGAGGATTGAGGATTGAAGATTGAGTATTGATGATTGAATATTGAGGATTGAGGATTGAGGTTTGAGGATTGAGGACGAGGACTGACGGTAGAGGATTTAGGTTTGAGGATTGAGGATTGAGGACTGAGGATTGAGGATGAGTGCTAAGCGTCGGGGATTGAGGTTCGACGACTGACGACTGAGGATTGAGGATTGAGAATTGAGGATTGATGTTTGAGGATTGAAGATTGAGGATTGGGTATTGAGGATTGAAGAATGAGGATTGAGGATTGAGGATTGAGGATTGAGGATTGAGGATTGAGGATGTAGGATTGGAGATTGATTATTGAGTATTCAAGGTTGAGGATTGTGGATTGAGGATTGAGGATTGAGGATTGAGGATTGAGGATTGAAGATTGAGTATTGATGATTGAATATTGAGGATTGAGGATTCAGGTTTGAGGATTGAGGACGAGGACTGACGGTAGAGGATTTAGATTTGAGGATTGAGGATTGAGGACTGAGGATTTAGGATGAGTGCTAAGGGTCGGGTATTGAGGTTCGACGACTGAGGACTGAGGATTGAGGATTGAGAATTGAGGATTGATGTTTGAGGAATGAAGATTGAGGATTGGGTATTGAGGATTGAAGAATGAGGATTGAGGATTGAGGATTGACGACTGAGAATTGAGGATTGAGGATGATGATTGAAGAATGAGTAGTGAGGATTGAATATTGAGGATTGAGGATTGAGGTTTGAGGATTGAGGACGAGGACTGACGGCAGAGGATTTAGGTTTGAGGATTGAGGATTGAGGACTGAGGATTGAGGATGAGTGCTAAGCGTCGGGGATTGAGATTCGACGACTGAGGACTGAGGATTGAGGATTGAGAGTTGAGGATTGAGGATTGAGGATTGAAGATTGAGTATTGATGATTGAATATTGAGGATTGAGGATTGAGGTCTGAGGATTGAGGATTGAGGATTGAGGATTGAGGATTGAGTATTGAAGATTGAGTATTGATGCCTGAGGATTGAGGATCGAGGATTGAGGATTGAGGATTGGAGATTGATTATTGAGGATTGAAGATTGAGGATTGAGGATTAAGGATTGAGAATTGAGAATTGAGAATTGAGTATGAGGACTGAGGATTGAGGATTGAGGATTGAGGATTGAGGATTGAGAATTGGGGATTGAGGAATGAGGATTGAAGATTGAGTATTGATGATTGAATATTGACGATTGAGGATTGAGGATTGAGGATTGAAGATTGAGCATTGAGGATTGAAGATTGAGGATTGAGTATTGAGGATTGAGGATTCAGGGTTGAAGATTGAGGATTGAGGATTGAGGATTGAGTACTGAGGATTGAGGATTGGGTATTGAGGATTGAGGAATGAGGATTGAGGATTGACGTTTGAGGATTGAGGGTTGCAGATTGAGTATTGAGGATTGAAGATTGAGGATTGAGGATTGAGGATTGAGGAATGAGGATTGAAGATTGGGAAATGAGGATTGAAGATTGAGGATAGAGGATTGAGTACTGAGGATGGAGGATGAGGGCTGAGGGTTGAGGATTGAGGATTGAGAAATGAGGATTGAGGATTGAGGATTGAAATTGAGGATTGGGTATTGAGGATTGAAGAATGAGGATTGAGGAATTGGGATTGAGGATTGAGAATTGAGGATTGAAGATTGAGGATTGGGTATTGAGGATTGAAGAATGAGGATTGAGGATTGAGGATTGAGGATTGAGGATTGAAGATTGAGTGTTGAGGATTGAAGATTGAGGATTGAGGATTGAGGATTGAAGATTGAGGATTGAGGATTGAGGATTGAGGATTGAGGATTGAAGGTTGAGTGTTGAGGGTTGAAGATTGAGGACTGAGGATTGAGGATTGAGGATTGAGGATTGAAGATTGAGTATTGAGGATTGAAGATTGAGTATTGAGTATTGAGGATTGAGGATTCAGGGTTGAAGATCGAGGATTGAGGATTGAGGATTGACGATCTAGGATTGGAGATTGATTATTGAGTATAGAAGGTTGAGGATTGTGGATTGATGATTGAGGATTGAGGATTGAGGATTGAGGATTGAGGATTGAGGATTGAGAATTGAGGATTGAGGATTGAGGATTGAAGATTGAGTATTGATGATTGAATATTGAGGATTGAGGATTGAGGATTGAGGATTGAAGATTGAGTATTGAGGATTGAAGATTGAGGATTGAGTATTGAGGATTGAGGATTCAGGGTTGAAGATTGAGGATTGAGGATTGAGGATTGAGGATTGAGGATTGAGGATTGGGTATTGAGGATTGAGGAATGAGGATTGAGGATTGAGGTTTAAGGATTGAGGATTGCAGATTGAGTATTGAGGATTGAAGATTGAGGATAGAGGATTGAGTACTGAGGATGGAGGATGAGGGCTGAGGGTTGAGGATTGAGGATTGAGAAATGAGGATTGAGGATTGAGGATTGAAATTGAGGATTGGGTATTGAGGATTGAAGAATGAGGATTGGGGAATTAGAATTGAGGATTGAGGATTGAGGATTGAAGATTGAGGATCGGGTATTGAGGATTGAAGAATGAGGATTGAGGATTGAGGATTGAGGATTGAGGTTTGATGATTGAGGATTGAAGAATGAGGATTGAGGATTGAGGATTGAGGATTGAGGATTGAAGATTGAGTGTTGAGGACTGAAGATTGAGGATTGAGGATTGAGGATTGAGGATTGAGGATTGAAGATTGAGTACTGAGGATCGAAGATTGAGGATTGAGTATTGAGGGTTGAGGATTCAGGGTTGAAGATTAAGGATTGAGGATTGAGGATTGAGGATTGAGGATTGAGGATTGAGGATTGAAGATTGAATATTGATGATTGAATATTGATGACTGCGGATTGAGGGTTGTGGATTGTGGACGAGGACTAAGGGTTGAATATTGATGTTTGAGGTCTGGGGACTAAGGATTGAGGATTGAGAATTGAGGATTGAGGATTGAGGATTGAAGATTGAGGATTGGGTATTTAGGATTGAAGAATGAGGATTGAGGATTGAGGTTTGAGGATTGAGGATTGAGGATTGAGGATTGAGGATTGAGGATTGAGGATTGGAGATTGATTATTGAGGATTGAACATTGAGGATTGAGGATTAAGGATTGAGAATTGAGAATTGAGTATGAGGACTGAGGATTGAGGATTGAGGATTGAGGATTGAGGATTGAGAATTGGGGATTGAGGAATGAGGATTGAAGATTGAGTATTGATGATTGAATACTGAGGATTGAGGATTGAGGATTGAGGATTGAAGATTGAGTATTGAGGATTGAGGTTTGAGGATTGAGGGTTGCAGATTGAGTATTGAGGATTGAAGATTGAGGATTGAGGATTGAGGATTGAGGAATGAGGATTGAAGATTGGGAATTGAGGATTGAAGATTGAGGATAGAGGATTGAGTACTGAGGATGGAGGATGAGGGCTGAGGGTTGAGGATTGAGGATTGAGAAATGAGGATTGAGGATTGAGGATTGAAATTGAGGATTGAGGATTGAAGATTGAGGATTGTGGATTGAGGATTGAGGATTGAGGATCGAAGATTGAGTGTTGAGGGTTCAAGATTGAGGATTGAGGATTGATGATTGAGGATTGAGGAATGAAGATTGAGTATTGAGGATTGAAGATTGAGGATTGAGTATTGAGGATTGAGGATTCAGGGTTGAAGATTGAGGATTGAGGATTGAGGATTGAGGATCTAGGATTGGAGATTGATTATTGAGTATAGAAGGTTGAGGATTGTGGATTGAGGATTGAGGATTGAGGATTGAGGATTGAGGATTGAGGATTGAGGATTGAGAATTGAGGATTGAGGATTGAGGATTGAAGATTGAGTATTGATGTTTGAATATTAAGGATTGAGGTTTGAGGATTGAGGATTGAAGATTGAGTATTGAGGATTGAAGATTGAGGATTGAGTATTGAGGATTGAGTATTCAGGGTTGAAGGCTGAGGATTGAGTATTAAGGATTGAGGATTGAGGACTGAGGCTTGAAGATTGGATATTGATGATTGAATATTGAGGACTGAGGATTGAGGGTTGTGGATTGAGGACGAGGACTGAGGGTTGAATATTGATGTTTGAGGTCTGAGGATTAAGGATTGAGGATTGAGAATTGAGTATTGAGGATTGAGGATTGAAGATTGAGGATTGGGTATTTAGGATTGAAGGATGAGGATTGAGGATTGAGGTTTGAGGATTGAGGATTGAAGATTGAGTATTGAGTATTGATGATTGAATATTGAGGATTGAGGATTGAGGTTTGAGGATCGAGGATGAAGACTGAGGGTTGAGGATTGAGGTTTGAGGAATGAGGATTGAGGATTGAGGATTGATGATTGAAGATTGAGTATTGAGGATTGAATATTGAGGATTGAGGATTGAGGATTGAGGATTGAGGATTGAGGATTGAGGATTGAAGATTGAGTATTGAGTATTGAAGGTTGAGGATTGTGGATTGAGGATTAAGGATTGAGGATTGAATATTGTAGATTGAGTATTGACGCCTGTGGATTGAGGATTGAGGATTGAGGATTGAAGATTGAGGATTGAGGATTGAGGATTGAGGATGGAGGATGAGGGCTGAGGGTTGAGGATTGAGGATTGAGAAATGAGGATTGAGGATTGAGGTTTGAAATTGAGGATTGGGTATTGAGGATTGAAGATTGTGGATTGGGTATTTAGGATTGAAGAATGAGGATTGAAGATTGAGGTTTGAGGGTTGATGATTGAATATTGAGGATTGAGGATTGAGGTTTGAGGATTGAGGATGAAGACTGAGGGTTGAGGATTGAGGTTTGAGGAACGAGGATTGAGGATTGAGGATTGGGGATTGAGGATTGAAGATTGAGTATTGTGTATTGAAGGTTGAGGATTGTGGATTGAGGATTAAGGATTGAGGATTGAATATTGTAGATTGAGTATTGGTGCCTGAGGATTGAGGATTGAGGATTGAGGATTGAGGATTGAGGATTGAAGATTGAGTATTGAGGATTGAAGATTGAGGGTAGAAGATTGAGTATTGATGATTGAATACTGAGGATTGAGGATTGAGGATTGAGGATTGATGATTGAGGATTGAGGATTGAGGATTGAAGATTGAGTATTGATGATTGAATATTGAGGATTGAGGATTGAGGTTTGAGGATTGAGGACGAGGACTGACGGTAGAGGATTTAGGTTTGAGGATTGAGGATTGAGGACTGAGGATTGAGGATGAGTGCTAAGCGTCGGGGATTGAGGTTCGACGACTGACGACTGAGGATTGAGGATTGAGAATTGAGGATTGATGTTTGAGGATTGAAGATTGAGGATTGAGGATTGAGGATTGAGAATTGGGGATTGAGGAATGAGGATTGAAGATTGAGTATTGATGATTGAATATTGACGATTGAGGATTGAGGATTGAGGATTGAAGATTGAGTATTGAGGATTGAAGATTGAGGATTGAGTATTGAGGATTGAGGATTCAGGGTTGAAGATTGAGGATTGAGGATTGAGGATTGAGTACTGAGGATTGAGGATTGGGTATTGAGGATTGAGGAATGAGGATTGAGGATTGAGGTTTGAGGATTGAGGGTTGCAGATTGAGTATTGAGGATTGAAGATTGAGGATTGAGGATTGAGGATTGAGGAATGAGGATTGAAGATTGGGAAATGAGGATTGAAGATTGAGGATAGAGGATTGAGTACTGAGGATGGAGGATGAGGGCTGAGGGTTGAGGATTGAGGATTGAGAAATGAGGATTGAGGATTGAGGATTGAAATTGAGGATTGGGTATTGAGGATTGAAGAATGAGGATTGAGGAATTGGGATTGAGGATTGAGGATTGAGGATTGAAGATTGAGGATTGGGTATTGAGGATTGAAGAATGAGGATTGAGGATTGAGGATTGAGGATTGAGGATTGAAGATTGAGTGTTGAGGATTGAAGGTTGAGGATTGAGGATTGAGGATTGAAGATTGAGGATTGAGGATTGAGGATTGAGGATTGAGGATTGAAGGTTGAGTGTTGAGGGTTGAAGATTGAGGACTGAGGATTGAGGATTGAGGATTGAGGATTGAAGATTGAGTATTGAGGATTGAAGATTGAGTATTGAGTATTGAGGATTGAGGATTCAGGGTTGAAGATCGAGGATTGAGGATTGAGGATTGACGATCTAGGATTGGAGATTGATTATTGAGTATAGAAGGTTGAGGATTGTGGATTGATGATTGAGGATTGAGGATTGAGGATTGAGGATTGAGGATTGAGGATTGAGAATTGAGGATTGAGGATTGAGGATTGAAGATTGAGTATTGATGATTGAATATTGAGGATTGAGGATTGAGGATTGAGGATTGAAGATTGAGTATTGAGGATTGAAGATTGAGGATTGAGTATTGAGGATTGAGGATTCAGGGTTGAAGATTGAGGATTGAGGATTGAGGATTGAGGATTGAGGATTGAGGATTGGGTATTGAGGATTGAGGAATGAGGATTGAGGATTGAGGTTTAAGGATTGAGGATTGCAGATTGAGTATTGAGGATTGAAGATTGAGGATAGAGGATTGAGTACTGAGGATGGAGGATGAGGGCTGAGGGTTGAGGATTGAGGATTGAGAAATGAGGATTGAGGATTGAGGATTGAAATTGAGGATTGGGTATTGAGGATTGAAGAATGAGGATTGGGGAATTAGAATTGAGGATTGAGGATTGAGGATTGAAGATTGAGGATCGGGTATTGAGGATTGAAGAATGAGGATTGAGGATTGAGGATTGAGGATTGAGGATTGATGATTGAGGATTGAAGAATGAGGATTGAGGATTGAGGATTGAGGATTGAGGATTGAAGATTGAGTGTTGAGGACTGAAGATTGAGGATTGAGGATTGAGGATTGAGGATTGAGGATTGAAGATTGAGTACTGAGGATCGAAGATTGAGGATTGAGTATTGAGGGTTGAGGATTCAGGGTTGAAGATTAAGGATTGAGGATTGAGGATTGAGGATTGAGGATTGAGGATTGAGGATTGAAGATTGAATATTGATGATTGAATATTGATGACTGCGGATTGAGGGTTGTGGATTGTGGACGAGGACTAAGGGTTGAATATTGATGTTTGAGGTCTGGGGACTAAGGATTGAGGATTGAGAATTGAGGATTGAGGATTGAGGATTGAAGATTGAGGATTGGGTATTTAGGATTGAAGAATGAGGATTGAGGATTGAGGTTTGAGGATTGAGGATTGAGGATTGAGGATTGAGGATTGAGGATTGAGGATTGGAGATTGATTATTGAGGATTGAACATTGAGGATTGAGGATTCAGGGTTGAAGATTGAGGATTGAGGATTGAGGATTGAGTACTGAGGATTGAGGATTGGGTATTGAGGATTGAGGAATGAGGATTGAGGATTGAGGTTTGAGGATTGAGGGTTGCAGATTGAGTATTGAGGATTGAAGATTGAGGATTGAGGATTGAGGATTGAGGAATGAGGATTGAAGATTGGGAATTGAGGATTGAAGATTGAGGATAGAGGATTGAGTACTGAGGATGGAGGATGAGGGCTGAGGGTTGAGGATTGAGGATTGAGAAATGAGGATTGAGGATTGAGGATTGAAATTGAGGATTGAGGATTGAAGATTGAGGATTGTGGATTGAGGATTGAGGATTGAGGATCGAAGATTGAGTGTTGAGGGTTCAAGATTGAGGATTGAGGATTGATGATTGAGGATTGAGGAATGAAGATTGAGTATTGAGGATTGAAGATTGAGGATTGAGTATTGAGGATTGAGGATTCAGGGTTGAAGATTGAGGATTGAGGATTGAGGATTGAGGATCTAGGATTGGAGATTGATTATTGAGTATAGAAGGTTGAGGATTGTGGATTGAGGATTGAGGATTGAGGATTGAGGATTGAGGATTGAGGATTGAGGATTGAGAATTGAGGATTGAGGATTGAGGATTGAAGATTGAGTATTGATGTTTGAATATTAAGGATTGAGGTTTGAGGATTGAGGATTGAAGATTGAGTATTGAGGATTGAAGATTGAGGATTGAGTATTGAGGATTGAGTATTCAGGGTTGAAGGCTGAGGATTGAGGATTAAGGATTGAGGATTGAGGATTGAGGCTTGAAGATTGGATATTGATGATTGAATATTGAGGACTGAGGATTGAGGGTTGTGGATTGAGGACGAGGACTGAGGGTTGAATATTGATGTTTGAGGTCTGAGGATTAAGGATTGAGGATTGAGAATTGAGTATTGAGGATTGAGGATTGAAGATTGAGGATTGGGTATTTAGGATTGAAGGATGAGGATTGAGGATTGAGGTTTGAGGATTGAGGATTGAAGATTGAGTATTGAGTATTGATGATTGAATATTGAGGATTGAGGATTGAGGTTTGAGGATCGAGGATGAAGACTGAGGGTTGAGGATTGAGGTTTGAGGAATGAGGATTGAGGATTGAGGATTGATGATTGAAGATTGAGTATTGAGGATTGAATATTGAGGATTGAGGATTGAGGATTGAGGATTGAGGATTGAGGATTGAGGATTGAAGATTGAGTATTGAGTATTGAAGGTTGAGGATTGTGGATTGAGGATTAAGGATTGAGGATTGAATATTGTAGATTGAGTATTGACGCCTGTGGATTGAGGATTGAGGATTGAGGATTGAAGATTGAGGATTGAGGATTGAGGATTGAGGATGGAGGATGAGGGCTGAGGGTTGAGGATTGAGGATTGAGAAATGAGGATTGAGGATTGAGGTTTGAAATTGAGGATTGGGTATTGAGGATTGAAGATTGTGGATTGGGTATTTAGGATTGAAGAATGAGGATTGAATATTGAGGTTTGAGGGTTGATGATTGAATATTGAGGATTGAGGATTGAGGTTTGAGGATTGAGGATGAAGACTGAGGGTTGAGGATTGAGGTTTGAGGAACGAGGATTGAGGATTGAGGATTGGGGATTGAGGATTGAAGATTGAGTATTGTGTATTGAAGGTTGAGGATTGTGGATTGAGGATTAAGGATTGAGGATTGAATATTGTAGATTGAGTATTGGTGCCTGAGGATTGAGGATTGAGGATTGAGGATTGAGGATTGAGGATTGAAGATTGAGTATTGAGGATTGAAGATTGAGGGTAGAAGATTGAGTATTGATGATTGAATACTGAGGATTGAGGATTGAGGATTGAGGATTGATGATTGAGGATTGAGGATTGAGGATTGAAGATTGAGTATTGATGATTGAATATTGAGGATTGAGGATTGAGGTTTGAGGATTGAGGACGAGGACTGACGGTAGAGGATTTAGGTTTGAGGATTGAGGATTGAGGACTGAGGATTGAGGATGAGTGCTAAGCGTCGGGGATTGAGGTTCGACGACTGACGACTGAGGATTGAGGATTGAGAATTGAGGATTGATGTTTGAGGATTGAAGATTGAGGATTGAGGATTGAGGATTGAGAATTGGGGATTGAGGAATGAGGATTGAAGATTGAGTATTGATGATTGAATATTGACGATTGAGGATTGAGGATTGAGGATTGAAGATTGAGTATTGAGGATTGAAGATTGAGGATTGAGTATTGAGGATTGAGGATTCAGGGTTGAAGATTGAGGATTGAGGATTGAGGATTGAGTACTGAGGATTGAGGATTGGGTATTGAGGATTGAGGAATGAGGATTGAGGATTGAGGTTTGAGGATTGAGGGTTGCAGATTGAGTATTGAGGATTGAAGATTGAGGATTGAGGATTGAGGATTGAGGAATGAGGATTGAAGATTGGGAAATGAGGATTGAAGATTGAGGATAGAGGATTGAGTACTGAGGATGGAGGATGAGGGCTGAGGGTTGAGGATTGAGGATTGAGAAATGAGGATTGAGGATTGAGGATTCAAATTGAGGATTGGGTATTGAGGATTGAAGAATGAGGATTGAGGAATTGGGATTGAGGATTGAGGATTGAGGATTGAAGATTGAGGATTGGGTATTGAGGATTGAAGAATGAGGATTGAGGATTGAGGATTGAGGATTGAGGATTGAAGATTGAGTGTTGAGGATTGAAGATTGAGGATTGAGGATTGAGGATTGAAGATTGAGGATTGAGGATTGAGGATTGAGGATTGAGGATTGAAGGTTGAGTGTTGAGGGTTGAAGATTGAGGACTGAGGATTGAGGATTGATGATTGAATATTGACGATTGAGGATTGAGGATTGAGGATTGAAGATTGAGTATTGAGGATTGAAGATTGAGGATTGAGTATTGAGGATTGAGGATTCAGGGTTGAAGATTGAGGATTGAGGATTGAGGATTGAGTACTGAGGATTGAGGATTGGGTATTGAGGATTGAGGAATGAGGATTGAGGATTGAGGTTTGAGGATTGAGGGTTGCAGATTGAGTATTGAGGATTGAAGATTGAGGATTGAGGATTGAGGATTGAGGAATGAGGATTGAAGATTGGGAAATGAGGATTGAAGATTGAGGATAGAGGATTGAGTACTGAGGATGGAGGATGAGGGCTGAGGGTTGAGGATTGAGGATTGAGAAATGAGGATTGAGGATTGAGGATTGAAATTGAGGATTGGGTATTGAGGATTGAAGAATGAGGATTGAGGAATTGGGATTGAGGATTGAGGATTGAGGATTGAAGATTGAGGATTGGGTATTGAGGATTGAAGAATGAGGATTGAGGATTGAGGATTGAGGATTGAGGATTGAAGATTGAGTGTTGAGGATTGAAGATTGAGGATTGAGGATTGAGGATTGAAGATTGAGGATTGAGGATTGAGGATTGAGGATTGAGGATTGAAGGTTGAGTGTTGAGGGTTGAAGATTGAGGACTGAGGATTGAGGATTGAGGATTGAGGATTGAAGATTGAGTATTGAGGATTGAAGATTGAGTATTGAGTATTGAGGATTGAGGATTCAGGGTTGAAGATCGAGGATTGAGGATTGAGGATTGACGATCTAGGATTGGAGATTGATTATTGAGTATAGAAGGTTGAGGATTGTGGATTGATGATTGAGGATTGAGGATTGAGGATTGAGGATTGAGGATTGAGGATTGAGAATTGAGGATTGAGGATTGAGCATTGAAGATTGAGTATTGATGATTGAATATTGAGGATTGAGGATTGAGGATTGAGGATTGAAGATTGAGTATTGAGGATTGAAGATTGAGGATTGAGTATTGAGGATTGAGGATTCAGGGTTGAAGATTGAGGATTGAGGATTGAGGATTGAGGATTGAGGATTGAGGATTGGGTATTGAGGATTGAGGAATGAGGATTGAGGATTGAGGTTTAAGGATTGAGGATTGCAGATTGAGTATTGAGGATTGAAGATTGAGGATAGAGGATTGAGTACTGAGGATGGAGGATGAGGGCTGAGGGTTGAGGATTGAGGATTGAGAAATGAGGATTGAGGATTGAGGATTGAAATTGAGGATTGGGTATTGAGGATTGAAGAATGAGGATTGGGGAATTAGAATTGAGGATTGAGGATTGAGGATTGAAGATTGAGGATCGGGTATTGAGGATTGAAGAATGAGGATTGAGGATTGAGGATTGAGGATTGAGGATTGATGATTGAGGATTGAAGAATGAGGATTGAGGATTGAGGATTGAGGATTGAGGATTGAAGATTGAGGATTGTGGATTGAGGATTGAGGATTGAGGATCGAAGATTGAGTGTTGAGGGTTCAAGATTGAGGATTGAGGATTGAGGATTGAGGATTGAGGAATGAAGATTGAGTATTGAGGATTGAAGATTGAGGATTGAGTATTGAGGATTGAGGATTCAGGGTTGAAGATTGAGGATTGAGGATTGAGGATTGAGGATCTAGGATTGGAGATTGATTATTGAGTATAGAAGGTTGAGGATTGTGGATTGAGGATTGAGGATTGAGGATTGAGGATTGAGGATTGAGGATTGAGGATTGAGAATTGAGGATTGAGGATTGAGGATTGAAGATTGAGTATTGATGTTTGAATATTAAGGATTGAGGTTTGAGGATTGAGGATTCAAGATTGAGTATTGAGGATTGAAGATTGAGGATTGAGTATTGAGGATTGAGTATTCAGGGTTGAAGGCTGAGGATTGAGGATTAAGGATTGAGGATTGAGGATTGAGGCTTGAAGATTGGATATTGATGATTGAATATTGAGGACTGAGGATTGAGGGTTGTGGATTGAGGACGAGGACTGAGGGTTGAATATTGATGTTTGAGGTCTGAGGATTAAGGATTGAGGATTGAGAATTGAGTATTGAGGATTGAGGATTGAAGATTGAGGATTGGGTATTTAGGATTGAAGGATGAGGATTGAGGATTGAGGTTTGAGGATTGAGGATTGAAGATTGAGTATTGAGTATTGATGATTGAATATTGAGGATTGAGGATTGAGGTTTAAGGATCGAGGATGAAGACTGAGGGTTGAGGATTGAGGTTTGAGGAATGAGGATTGAGGATTGAGGATTGATGATTGAAGATTGAGTATTGAGGATTGAATATTGAGGATTGAGGATTGAGGATTGAGGATTGAGGATTGAGGATTGAGGATTGAAGATTGAGTATTGAGTATTGAAGGTTGAGGATTGTGGATTGAGGATTAAGGATTGAGGATTGAATATTGTAGATTGAGTATTGACGCCTGTGGATTGAGGATTGAGGATTGAGGATTGAAGATTGAGGATTGAGGATTGAGGATTGAGGATGGAGGATGAGGGCTGAGGGTTGAGGATTGAGGATTGAGAAATGAGGATTGAGGATTGAGGTTTGAAATTGAGGATTGGGTATTGAGGATTGAAGATTGTGGATTGGGTATTTAGGATTGAAGAATGAGGATTGAAGATTGAGGTTTGAGGGTTGATGATTGAATATTGAGGATTGAGGATTGAGGTTTGAGGATTGAGGATGAAGACTGAGGGTTGAGGATTGAGGTTTGAGGAACGAGGATTGAGGATTGAGGATTGAGGACTAAGGATTGACGATTGAGTATTGAAGATTGAGGATTGATGGCTGAGGATTGACGACTGAGAATTGTGGATTGAGGATTGCTGATTGAAGATTGAGTATTGAGGATTGAATATTGCGGATTGAGGATTGAGGATTGAGGATTGAGGATTGGGGATTGAGGATTGAAGATTGAGTATTGTGTATTGAAGGTTGAGGATTGTGGATTGAGGATTAAGGATTGAGGATTGAATATTGTAGATTGAGTATTGGTGCCTGAGGATTGAGGATTGAGGATTGAGGATTGAGGATTGAGGATTGAAGATTGAGTATTGAGGATTGAAGATTGAGGGTAGAAGATTGAGTATTGATGATTGAATACTGAGGATTGAGGATTGAGGATTGAGGATTGAGGATTGAGGATTGAGGATTGAGGATTGAAGATTGAGTATTGATGATTGAATATTGAGGATTGAGGATTGAGGTTTGAGGATTGAGGACGAGGACTGACGGTAGAGGATTTAGGTTTGAGGATTGAGGATTGAGGACTGAGGATTGAGGATGAGTGCTAAGCGTCGGGGATTGAGGTTCGACGACTGACGACTGAGGATTGAGGATTGAGAATTGAGGATTGATGTTTGAGGATTGAAGATTGAGGATTGGGTATTGAGGATTGAAGAATGAGGATTGAGGATTGAGGATTGAGGATTGAGGATTGAGGATTGAGGATGTAGGATTGGAGATTGATTATTGAGTATTCAAGGTTGAGGATTGTGGATTGAGGATTGAGGATTGAGGATTGAGGATTGAGGATTGAAGATTGAGTATTGATGATTGAATATTGAGGATTGAGGATTGAGGTTTGAGGATTGAGGACGAGGACTGACGGTAGAGGATTTAGGTTTGAGGATTGAGGATTGAGGACTGAGGATTTAGGATGAGTGCTAAGGGTCGGGTATTGAGGTTCGACGACTGAGGACTGAGGATTGAGGATTGAGAATTGAGGATTGATGTTTGAGGAATGAAGATTGAGGATTGGGTATTGAGGATTGAAGAATGAGGATTGAGGATTGAGGATTGACGACTGAGAATTGAGGATTGAGGATGATGATTGAAGAATGAGTAGTGAGGATTGAATATTGAGGTTTGAGGATTGAGGTTTGAGGATTGAGGACGAGGACTGACGGCAGAGGATTTAGGTTTGAGGATTGAGGATTGAGGACTGAGGATTGAGGATGAGTGCTAAGCGTCGGGGATTGAGATTCGACGACTGAGGACTGAGGATTGAGGATTGAGAGTTGAGGATTGAGGATTGAGGATTGAAGATTGAGTATTGATGATTGAATATTGAGGATTGAGGATTGAGGTCTGAGGATTGAGGATTGAGGATTGAGGATTGAGGATTGAGTATTGAAGATTGAGTATTGATGCCTGAGGATTGAGGATCGAGGATTGAGGATTGAGGATTGGAGATTGATTATTGAGGATTGAAGATTGAGGATTGAGGATTAAGGATTGAGAATTGAGAATTGAGAATTGAGTATGAGGACTGAGGATTGAGGATTGAGGATTGAGGATTGAGGATTGAGAATTGGGGATTGAGGAATGAGGATTGAAGATTGAGTATTGATGATTGAATATTGACGATTGAGGATTGAGGATTGAGGATTGAAGATTGAGTATTGAGGATTGAAGATTGAGGATTGAGTATTGAGGATTGAGGATTCAGGGTTGAATATTGAGGATTGAGGATTGAGGATTGAGTACTGAGGATTGAGGATTGGGTATTGAGGATTGAGGAATGAGGATTGAGGATTGAGGTTTGAGGATTGAGGGTTGCAGATTGAGTATTGAGGATTGAAGATTGAGGATTGAGGATTGAGGATTGAGGAATGAGGATTGAAGATTGGGAAATGAGGATTGAAGATTGAGGATAGAGGATTGAGTACTGAGGATGGAGGATGAGGGCTGAGGGTTGAGGATTGAGGATTGAGAAATGAGGATTGAGGATTGAGGATTGAAATTGAGGATTGGGTATTGAGGATTGAAGAATGAGGATTGAGGAATTGGGATTGAGGATTGAGGATTGAGGATTGAAGATTGAGGATTGGGTATTGAGGATTGAAGAATGAGGATTGAGGATTGAGGATTGAGGATTGAGGATTGAAGGTTGAGTGTTGAGGGTTGAAGATTGAGGACTGAGGATTGAGGATTGAGGATTGAGGATTGAAGATTGAGTATTGAGGATTGAAGATTGAGTATTGAGTATTGAGGATTGAGGATTCAGGGTTGAAGATCGAGGATTGAGGATTGAGGATTGACGATCTAGGATTGGAGATTGATTATTGAGTATAGAAGGTTGAGGATTGTGGATTGATGATTGAGGATTGAGGATTGAGGATTGAGGATTGAGGATTGAGGATTGAGAATTGAGGATTGAGGATTGAGGATTGAAGATTGAGTATTGATGATTGAATATTGAGGATTGAGGATTGAGGATTGAGGATTGGGGATTGAGGATTGAAGATTGAGTATTGTGTATTGAAGGTTGAGGATTGTGGATTGAGGATTAAGGATTGAGGATTGAATATTGTAGATTGAGTATTGGTGCCTGAGGATTGAGGATTGAGGATTGAGGATTGAGGATTGAGGATTGAAGATTGAGTATTGAGGATTGAAGATTGAGGGTAGAAGATTGAGTATTGATGATTGAATACTGAGGATTGAGGATTGAGGATTGAGGATTGATGATTGAGGATTGAGGATTGAGGATTGAAGATTGAGTATTGATGATTGAATATTGAGGATTGAGGATTGAGGTTTGAGGATTGAGGACGAGGACTGACGGTAGAGGATTTAGGTTTGAGGATTGAGGATTGAGGACTGAGGATTGAGGATGAGTGCTAAGCGTCGGGGATTGAGGTTCGACGACTGACGACTGAGGATTGAGGATTGAGAATTGAGGATTGATGTTTGAGGATTGAAGATTGAGGATTGAGGATTGAGGATTGAGAATTGGGGATTGAGGAATGAGGATTGAAGATTGAGTATTGATGATTGAATATTGACGATTGAGGATTGAGGATTGAGGATTGAAGATTGAGTATTGAGGATTGAAGATTGAGGATTGAGTATTGAGGATTGAGGATTCAGGGTTGAAGATTGAGGATTGAGGATTGAGGATTGAGTACTGAGGATTGAGGATTGGGTATTGAGGATTGAGGAATGAGGATTGAGGATTGAGGTTTGAGGATTGAGGGTTGCAGATTGAGTATTGAGGATTGAAGATTGAGGATTGAGGATTGAGGATTGAGGAATGAGGATTGAAGATTGGGAAATGAGGATTGAAGATTGAGGATAGAGGATTGAGTACTGAGGATGGAGGATGAGGGCTGAGGGTTGAGGATTGAGGATTGAGAAATGAGGATTGAGGATTGAGGATTCAAATTGAGGATTGGGTATTGAGGATTGAAGAATGAGGATTGAGGAATTGGGATTGAGGATTGAGGATTGAGGATTGAAGATTGAGGATTGGGTATTGAGGATTGAAGAATGAGGATTGAGGATTGAGGATTGAGGATTGAGGATTGAAGATTGAGTGTTGAGGATTGAAGATTGAGGATTGAGGATTGAGGATTGAAGATTGAGGATTGAGGATTGAGGATTGAGGATTGAGGATTGAAGGTTGAGTGTTGAGGGTTGAAGATTGAGGACTGAGGATTGAGGATTGATGATTGAATATTGACGATTGAGGATTGAGGATTGAGGATTGAAGATTGAGTATTGAGGATTGAAGATTGAGGATTGAGTATTGAGGATTGAGGATTCAGGGTTGAAGATTGAGGATTGAGGATTGAGGATTGAGTACTGAGGATTGAGGATTGGGTATTGAGGATTGAGGAATGAGGATTGAGGATTGAGGTTTGAGGATTGAGGGTTGCAGATTGAGTATTGAGGATTGAAGATTGAGGATTGAGGATTGAGGATTGAGGAATGAGGATTGAAGATTGGGAAATGAGGATTGAAGATTGAGGATAGAGGATTGAGTACTGAGGATGGAGGATGAGGGCTGAGGGTTGAGGATTGAGGATTGAGAAATGAGGATTGAGGATTGAGGATTGAAATTGAGGATTGGGTATTGAGGATTGAAGAATGAGGATTGAGGAATTGGGATTGAGGATTGAGGATTGAGGATTGAAGATTGAGGATTGGGTATTGAGGATTGAAGAATGAGGATTGAGGATTGAGGATTGAGGATTGAGGATTGAAGATTGAGTGTTGAGGATTGAAGATTGAGGATTGAGGATTGAGGATTGAAGATTGAGGATTGAGGATTGAGGATTGAGGATTGAGGATTGAAGGTTGAGTGTTGAGGGTTGAAGATTGAGGACTGAGGATTGAGGATTGAGGATTGAGGATTGAAGATTGAGTATTGAGGATTGAAGATTGAGTATTGAGTATTGAGGATTGAGGATTCAGGGTTGAAGATCGAGGATTGAGGATTGAGGATTGACGATCTAGGATTGGAGATTGATTATTGAGTATAGAAGGTTGAGGATTGTGGATTGATGATTGAGGATTGAGGATTGAGGATTGAGGATTGAGGATTGAGGATTGAGAATTGAGGATTGAGGATTGAGCATTGAAGATTGAGTATTGATGATTGAATATTGAGGATTGAGGATTGAGGATTGAGGATTGAAGATTGAGTATTGAGGATTGAAGATTGAGGATTGAGTATTGAGGATTGAGGATTCAGGGTTGAAGATTGAGGATTGAGGATTGAGGATTGAGGATTGAGGATTGAGGATTGGGTATTGAGGATTGAGGAATGAGGATTGAGGATTGAGGTTTAAGGATTGAGGATTGCAGATTGAGTATTGAGGATTGAAGATTGAGGATAGAGGATTGAGTACTGAGGATGGAGGATGAGGGCTGAGGGTTGAGGATTGAGGATTGAGAAATGAGGATTGAGGATTGAGGATTGAAATTGAGGATTGGGTATTGAGGATTGAAGAATGAGGATTGGGGAATTAGAATTGAGGATTGAGGATTGAGGATTGAAGATTGAGGATCGGGTATTGAGGATTGAAGAATGAGGATTGAGGATTGAGGATTGAGGATTGAGGATTGATGATTGAGGATTGAAGAATGAGGATTGAGGATTGAGGATTGAGGATTGAGGATTGAAGATTGAGGATTGTGGATTGAGGATTGAGGATTGAGGATCGAAGATTGAGTGTTGAGGGTTCAAGATTGAGGATTGAGGATTGAGGATTGAGGATTGAGGAATGAAGATTGAGTATTGAGGATTGAAGATTGAGGATTGAGTATTGAGGATTGAGGATTCAGGGTTGAAGATTGAGGATTGAGGATTGAGGATTGAGGATCTAGGATTGGAGATTGATTATTGAGTATAGAAGGTTGAGGATTGTGGATTGAGGATTGAGGATTGAGGATTGAGGATTGAGGATTGAGGATTGAGGATTGAGAATTGAGGATTGAGGATTGAGGATTGAAGATTGAGTATTGATGTTTGAATATTAAGGATTGAGGTTTGAGGATTGAGGATTCAAGATTGAGTATTGAGGATTGAAGATTGAGGATTGAGTATTGAGGATTGAGTATTCAGGGTTGAAGGCTGAGGATTGAGGATTAAGGATTGAGGATTGAGGATTGAGGCTTGAAGATTGGATATTGATGATTGAATATTGAGGACTGAGGATTGAGGGTTGTGGATTGAGGACGAGGACTGAGGGTTGAATATTGATGTTTGAGGTCTGAGGATTAAGGATTGAGGATTGAGAATTGAGTATTGAGGATTGAGGATTGAAGATTGAGGATTGGGTATTTAGGATTGAAGGATGAGGATTGAGGATTGAGGTTTGAGGATTGAGGATTGAAGATTGAGTATTGAGTATTGATGATTGAATATTGAGGATTGAGGATTGAGGTTTAAGGATCGAGGATGAAGACTGAGGGTTGAGGATTGAGGTTTGAGGAATGAGGATTGAGGATTGAGGATTGATGATTGAAGATTGAGTATTGAGGATTGAATATTGAGGATTGAGGATTGAGGATTGAGGATTGAGGATTGAGGATTGAGGATTGAAGATTGAGTATTGAGTATTGAAGGTTGAGGATTGTGGATTGAGGATTAAGGATTGAGGATTGAATATTGTAGATTGAGTATTGACGCCTGTGGATTGAGGATTGAGGATTGAGGATTGAAGATTGAGGATTGAGGATTGAGGATTGAGGATGGAGGATGAGGCCTGAGGGTTGAGGATTGAGGATTGAGAAATGAGGATTGAGGATTGAGGTTTGAAATTGAGGATTGGGTATTGAGGATTGAAGATTGTGGATTGGGTATTTAGGATTGAAGAATGAGGATTGAAGATTGAGGTTTGAGGGTTGATGATTGAATATTGAGGATTGAGGATTGAGGTTTGAGGATTGAGGATGAAGACTGAGGGTTGAGGATTGAGGTTTGAGGAACGAGGATTGAGGATTGAGGATTGAGGACTAAGGATTGACGATTGAGTATTGAAGATTGAGGATTGATGGCTGAGGATTGACGACTGAGAATTGTGGATTGAGGATTGCTGATTGAAGATTGAGTATTGAGGATTGAATATTGCGGATTGAGGATTGAGGATTGAGGATTGAGGATTGGGGATTGAGGATTGAAGATTGAGTATTGTGTATTGAAGGTTGAGGATTGTGGATTGAGGATTAAGGATTGAGGATTGAATATTGTAGATTGAGTATTGGTGCCTGAGGATTGAGGATTGAGGATTGAGGATTGAGGATTGAGGATTGAAGATTGAGTATTGAGGATTGAAGATTGAGGGTAGAAGATTGAGTATTGATGATTGAATACTGAGGATTGAGGATTGAGGATTGAGGATTGAGGATTGAGGATTGAGGATTGAGGATTGAAGATTGAGTATTGATGATTGAATATTGAGGATTGAGGATTGAGGTTTGAGGATTGAGGACGAGGACTGACGGTAGAGGATTTAGGTTTGAGGATTGAGGATTGAGGACTGAGGATTGAGGATGAGTGCTAAGCGTCGGGGATTGAGGTTCGACGACTGACGACTGAGGATTGAGGATTGAGAATTGAGGATTGATGTTTGAGGATTGAAGATTGAGGATTGGGTATTGAGGATTGAAGAATGAGGATTGAGGATTGAGGATTGAGGATTGAGGATTGAGGATTGAGGATGTAGGATTGGAGATTGATTATTGAGTATTCAAGGTTGAGGATTGTGGATTGAGGATTGAGGATTGAGGATTGAGGATTGAGGATTGAAGATTGAGTATTGATGATTGAATATTGAGGATTGAGGATTGAGGTTTGAGGATTGAGGACGAGGACTGACGGTAGAGGATTTAGGTTTGAGGATTGAGGATTGAGGACTGAGGATTTAGGATGAGTGCTAAGGGTCGGGTATTGAGGTTCGACGACTGAGGACTGAGGATTGAGGATTGAGAATTGAGGATTGATGTTTGAGGAATGAAGATTGAGGATTGGGTATTGAGGATTGAAGAATGAGGATTGAGGATTGAGGATTGACGACTGAGAATTGAGGATTGAGGATGATGATTGAAGAATGAGTAGTGAGGATTGAATATTGAGGTTTGAGGATTGAGGTTTGAGGATTGAGGACGAGGACTGACGGCAGAGGATTTAGGTTTGAGGATTGAGGATTGAGGACTGAGGATTGAGGATGAGTGCTAAGCGTCGGGGATTGAGATTCGACGACTGAGGACTGAGGATTGAGGATTGAGAGTTGAGGATTGAGGATTGAGGATTGAAGATTGAGTATTGATGATTGAATATTGAGGATTGAGGATTGAGGTCTGAGGATTGAGGATTGAGGATTGAGGATTGAGGATTGAGTATTGAAGATTGAGTATTGATGCCTGAGGATTGAGGATCGAGGATTGAGGATTGAGGATTGGAGATTGATTATTGAGGATTGAAGATTGAGGATTGAGGATTAAGGATTGAGAATTGAGAATTGAGAATTGAGTATGAGGACTGAGGATTGAGGATTGAGGATTGAGGATTGAGGATTGAGAATTGGGGATTGAGGAATGAGGATTGAAGATTGAGTATTGATGATTGAATATTGACGATTGAGGATTGAGGATTGAGGATTGAAGATTGAGTATTGAGGATTGAAGATTGAGGATTGAGTATTGAGGATTGAGGATTCAGGGTTGAATATTGAGGATTGAGGATTGAGGATTGAGTACTGAGGATTGAGGATTGGGTATTGAGGATTGAGGAATGAGGATTGAGGATTGAGGTTTGAGGATTGAGGGTTGCAGATTGAGTATTGAGGATTGAAGATTGAGGATTGAGGATTGAGGATTGAGGAATGAGGATTGAAGATTGGGAAATGAGGATTGAAGATTGAGGATAGAGGATTGAGTACTGAGGATGGAGGATGAGGGCTGAGGGTTGAGGATTGAGGATTGAGAAATGAGGATTGAGGATTGAGGATTGAAATTGAGGATTGGGTATTGAGGATTGAAGAATGAGGATTGAGGAATTGGGATTGAGGATTGAGGATTGAGGATTGAAGATTGAGGATTGGGTATTGAGGATTGAAGAATGAGGATTGAGGATTGAGGATTGAGGATTGAGGATTGAAGGTTGAGTGTTGAGGGTTGAAGATTGAGGACTGAGGATTGAGGATTGAGGATTGAGGATTGAAGATTGAGTATTGAGGATTGAAGATTGAGTATTGAGTATTGAGGATTGAGGATTCAGGGTTGAAGATCGAGGATTGAGGATTGAGGATTGACGATCTAGGATTGGAGATTGATTATTGAGTATAGAAGGTTGAGGATTGTGGATTGATGATTGAGGATTGAGGATTGAGGATTGAGGATTGAGGATTGAGGATTGAGAATTGAGGATTGAGGATTGAGGATTGAAGATTGAGTATTGATGATTGAATATTGAGGATTGAGGATTGAGGATTGAGGATTGAAGATTGAGTATTGAGGATTGAAGATTGAGGATTGAGTATTGAGGATTGAGTATTCAGGGTTGAAGATTGAGGATTGAGGATTGAGGATTGAGGATTGAGGATTGAGGATTGGGTATTGAGGATTGAGGAATGAGGATTGAGGATTGAGGTTTAAGGATTGAGGATTGCAGATTGAGTATTGAGGATTGAAGATTGAGGATAGAGGATTGAGTACTGAGGATGGAGGATGAGGGCTGAGGGTTGAGGATTGAGGATTGAGAAATGAGGATTGAGGATTGAGGATTGAAATTGAGGATTGGGTATTGAGGATTGAAGAATGAGGATTGGGGAATTAGAATTGAGGATTGAGGATTGAGGATTGAAGATTGAGGATCGGGTATTGAGGATTGAAGAATGAGGATTGAGGATTGAGGATTGAGGATTGAGGATTGATGATTGAGGATTGAAGAATGAGGATTGAGGATTGAGGATTGAGGATTGAGGATTGAAGATTGAGTGTTGAGGACTGAAGATTGAGGATTGAGGATTGAGGATTGAGTATTGAGGATTGAAGATTGAGTACTGAGGATCGAAGATTGAGGATTGAGTATTGAGGGTTGAGGATTCAGGGTTGAAGATTAAGGATTGAGGATTGAGGACTGAGGATTGAGGATTGAGGATTGAGGATTGAAGATTGAATATTGATGATTGAATATTGATGACTGCGGATTGAGGGTTGTGGATTGTGGACGAGGACTAAGGGTTGAATATTGATGTTTGAGGTCTGGGGACTAAGGATTGAGGATTGAGAATTGAGGATTGAGGATTGAGGATTGAAGATTGAGGATTGGGTATTTAGGATTGAAGAATGAGGATTGAGGATTGAGGTTTGAGGATTGAGGATTGAGGATTGAGGATTGAGGATTGAGGATTGAGGATTGGAGATTGATTATTGAGGATTGAACATTGAGGATTGAGGATTAAGGATTGAGAATTGAGAATTGAGTATGAGGACTGAGGATTGAGGATTGAGGATTGAGGATTGAGGATTGAGAATTGGGGATTGAGGAATGAGGATTGAAGATTGAGTATTGATGATTGAATACTGAGGATTGAGGATTGAGGATTGAGGATTGAAGATTGAGTATTGAGGATTGAAGATTGAGGATTGAGTATTGAGGATTGAGGATTCAGGGTTGAAGATTGAGGATTGAGGATTGAGGATTGAGTACTGAGGATTGAGGATTGGGTATTGAGGATTGAGGAATGAGGATTGAGGATTGAGGTTTGAGGATTGAGGGTTGCAGATTGAGTATTGAGGATTGAAGATTGAGGATTGAGGATTGAGGATTGAGGAATGAGGATTGAAGATTGGGAATTGAGGATTGAAGATTGAGGATTGAGGATTGAGTACTGAGGATTGAGGATTGGGTATTGAGGATTGAGGGATGAGGATTGAGGATTGAGGTTTGAGGATTGAGGGTTGCAGATTGAGTATTGAGGATAGAAGATTGAGGATTGAGGATTGAGGATTGAGGAATGAGGATTGAAGATTGGGAATTGAGGATTGAAGATTGAGGATAGAGGATTGAGTACTGAGGATGGAGGATGAGGGCTGAGGGTTGAGGATTGAGGATTGAGAAATGAGGATTGAGGATTGAGGATTGAAATTGAGGATTGGGTATTGAGGATTGAAGAATGAGGATTGAGGAATTGGGATTGAGGATTGAGGATTGAGGATTGAAGATTGAGGATTGGGTATTGAGGATTGAAGAATGAGGATTGAGGATTGAGGATTGAGGATTGAGGATTGAAGATTGAGTGTTGAGGATTGAAGATTGAGGATTGAGGATTGAGGATTGAGGATTGAGGATTGATGATTGAGTATTGAGGATTGAAGATTGAGGGTTGAAGATTGAGTATTGATGATTGAATATTGAGGATTGAGGATTGAGGATTGAGGATTGAGGATTCAGGATTGAGGATTGAAGATTGTGTATTGATGATTGAATATTGAGGATTGAGGATTGAGGTTTGAGTATTGAGGACGAGGACTGACGGTAGAGGATTTAGGTTTGAGGATTGAGGATTGAGGACTGAGGATTGAGGATGAGTGCTAAGCGTCGGGGATTGAGTTTCGACGACTGAAGACTGAGGATTGAGGATTGAGAATTGAGGATTGAGGATTGATGATTGAGGATTGAGGATTGAGGATTGAGGATTGAGGATTGAGGATTGAGGATTGAGGATTGAGGATTGAAGATTGAGTATTGATGATTGAATATTGAGGGTTGTGTATTGAGGTTTGAGGATTGAGGATTGAGGATTGAGGATTGAGGACTGAGTATTGAAGATTGAGTATTGATGCCTGAGGATTGAGGATCGAGGATAGAGGATTGAGGATTGGAGATTGATTATTGAGGATTGAAGATTGAGGATTGAGGATTGAGGATTGAGAATTGAGAATTGAGTATGAGGACTGAGGGTTGAGGATTGAGCTTTGAGGAATGAGGATTGAGGGTTTGGGTATGAGGATTGAGGATTGAGGATTGAGGATTGAGCATTGAAGATTGAGTATTAATGCCTGAGGATTGAGGATTGAGGATTGATGATTGAGGATCGAGGATTGAAGATTGAGAATTGAGGATTGAAGATTGAGGATTGAGGATTGAGGATTGAGGATGGAGGATGAGGGCTGAGGGTTGAGGATTGAGGATTGAGAAATAAGGATTGAGGATTGAGGATTGAAATTGAGGATTGGGTATTGAGGATTGAAGAATGAGGATTGAGGAATTAGGATTGAGGTTTGAGGATCGAGGATTGAAGATTGAGGATTGGGTATCGAGGATTGAAGAATGAGGATTGAGGATTGAGGGTTGAGGATTGAGGATTGAGGATTGAGGATTGAGGATTGAAGATTAGTGATGAGGATTGAAGATTGAGGATTGAGGATTGAGGATTGAGGATTGAAGATTGAAGGTTGAGTGTTGAGGGTTGAAGATTGAGGACTGAGGATTGAGGATTGAGGATTGAGGATTGAAGATTGAGTATTGAGGATTGAAGATTGAGTACTGAGTATTGAGGATTGAGGATTCAAGGTTGAAGATCGAGGATTGAGGATTGAGGATTGACGATCTAGGATTGGAGATTGATTATTGAGTATAGAAGGTTGAGGATTGTGGATTGATGATTGAGGATTGAGGATTGAGGATTGAGGATTGAGGATTGAGGATTGAGAATTGAGGATTGAGGATTGAGGATTGAAGATTGAGTATTGATGATTGAATATTGAGGATTGAGGATTGAGGATTGAGGATTGAAGATTGAGTATTGAGGATTGAAGATTGAGGATTGAGTATTGAGGATTGAGGATTCAGGGTTGAAGATTGAGGATTGAGGACTGAGGATTGAGGATTGAGTATTGATGACTGAGGCTTGAGGATTGAGGATTGAGGATTGAAGATTGAGGATTGAGGATTGAGGATGGGGGCTGAGAGTTGAGGATTGAGGTTTGAGGTCTGAGGACTGAGGATTGAGGATTGAGAATTGAGGATTGAGGAGTGAGGATTGAAGATTGAATATTGATGATTGAATATTGAGGACTGAGGATTGAGTGTTGTGGATTGAGGACGAGGACTGAGGGTTGAATATTGATGTTTGAGGTCTGAGGATTAAGGATTGAGGATTGAGAATTGAGGATTGAGGATTGGGGATTGGAGATTGAGGATTGGGTATTTATGATTGAAGAATGAGGATTGAGCATTGAGGTTTGAGGATTGAGGATTGAAGATTGAGTATTGATGACTGAATATTGAGGATTGAGGATAGAGGTTTGAGGATTGAGGATGAAGACTGAGGGTTGAGGATTGAGGCTTGAGGAACGAGGATTGAGGATTGAGGATTGAGGACTAAGGATTGACGATTGAGTATTGAATATTGAGGATTGACGACTGAGGATTGACGACTGAGAATTGAGGATTGAGGATTGCTGATTGAAGATTGAGTATTGAGGATTGAATATTGCGGATTGAGGATTGAGGATTGAGGATTGAGGATTGGGGATTGAGGATTGAAGATTGAGTATTGTGTATTGAAGGTTGAGGATTGTGGATTGAGGATTAAGGATTGAGGATTGAATATTGTAGATTGAGTATTGGTGCCTGAGGATTGAGGATTGAGGATTGAGGATTGAGGATTGAGGATTGAAGATTGAGTATTGAGGATTGAAGATTGAGGGTTGAAGATTGAGTATTGATGATTGAATACTGAGGATTGAGGATTGAGGATTGAGGATTGAGGATTGAGGATTGAGGATTGAGGATTGAAGATTGAGTATTGATGATTGAATATTGAGGATTGAGGATTGAGGTTTGAGGATTGAGGACGAGGACTGACGGTAGAGGATTTAGGTTTGAGGATTGAGGATTGAGGACTGAGGATTGAGGATGAGTGCTAAGCGTCGGGGATTGAGTTTCGACGACTGACGACTGAGGATTGAGGATTGAGAATTGAGGATTGATGTTTGAGGATTGAAGATTGAGGATTGGGTATTGAGGATTGAAGAATGAGGATTGAGGATTGAGGATTGAGTATTGAGGATGTAGGATTGGAGATTGATTATTGAGTATTCAAGGTTAAGGATTGTGGATTGAGGATTGAGGATTGAGGATTGAGGATTGAGGATTGAAGATTGAGTATTGATGATTGAATATTGAGGATTGAGGATTGAGGTTTGAGGATTGAGGACGAGGACTGACGGTAGGGGATTTAGGTTTGAGGATTGAGGATTGAGGACTGAGGATTTAGGATGAGTGCTAAGGGTCGGGTATTGAGGTTCGACGACTGAGGACTGAGGATTGAGGATTGAGAATTGAGGATTGATGTTTGAGGAATGAAGATTGAGGATTGGGTATTGAGGATTGAAGAATGAGGATTGAGGATTGAGGATTGAGGATTGAGGATTGAGAATTGGGGATTGAGGAATGAGGATTGAAGATTGAGTATTGATGATTGAATACTGAGGATTGAGGATTGAGGATTGAGGATTGAAGATTGAGTATTGAGGATTGAAGATTGAGGATTGAGTATTGAGGATTGAGGATTCAGGGTTGAAGATTGAGGATTGAGGATTGAGGATTGAGTACTGAGGATTGAGGATTGGGTATTGAGGATTGAGGAATGAGGATTGAGGATTGAGGTTTGAGGATTGAGGGTTGCAGATTGAGTATTGAGGATTGAAGATTGAGGATTGAGGATTGAGGATTGAGGAATGAGGATTGAAGATTGGGAATTGAGGATTGAAGATTGAGGATTGAGGATTGAGTACTGAGGATTGAGGATTGGGTATTGAGGATTGAGGGATGAGGATTGAGGATTGAGGTTTGAGGATTGAGGGTTGCAGATTGAGTATTGAGGATAGAAGATTGAGGATTGAGGATTGAGGATTGAGGAATGAGGATTGAAGATTGGGAATTGAGGATTGAAGATTGAGGATAGAGGATTGAGTACTGAGGATGGAGGATGAGGGCTGAGGGTTGAGGATTGAGGATTGAGAAATGAGGATTGAGGATTGAGGATTGAAATTGAGGATTGGGTATTGAGGATTGAAGAATGGGGATTGAGGAATTGGGATTGAGGATTGAGGATTGAGGATTGAAGATTGAGGATTGGGTATTGAGGATTGAAGAATGAGGATTGAGGATTGAGGATTGAGGATTGAGGATTGAAGATTGAGTGTTGAGGATTGAAGATTGAGGATTGAGGATTGAGGATTGAGGATTGAGGATTGATGATTGAGTATTGAGGATTGAAGATTGAGGGTTGAAGATTGAGTATTGATGATTGAATATTGAGGATTGAGGATTGAGGATTGAGGATTGAGGATTCAGGATTGAGGATTGAAGATTGTGTATTGATGATTGAATATTGAGGATTGAGGATTGAGGTTTGAGTATTGAGGACGAGGACTGACGGTAGAGGATTTAGGTTTGAGGATTGAGGATTGAGGACTGAGGATTGAGGATGAGTGCTAAGCGTCGGGGATTGAGTTTCGACGACTGAGGACTGAGGATTGAGGATTGAGAATTGAGGATTGAGGATTGATGATTGAGGATTGAGGATTGAGGATTGAGGATTGAGGATTGAGGATTGAGGATTGAGGATTGAGGATTGAAGATTGAGTATTGATGATTGAATATTGAGGGTTGTGTATTGAGGTTTGAGGATTGAGGATTGAGGATTGAGGATTGAGGACTGAGTATTGAAGATTGAGTATTGATGCCTGAGGATTGAGGATCGAGGATAGAGGATTGAGGATTGGAGATTGATTATTGAGGATTGAAGATTGAGGATTGAGGATTGAGGATTGAGAATTGAGAATTGAGTATGAGGACTGAGGGTTGAGGATTGAGCTTTGAGGAATGAGGATTGAGGGTTTGGGTATGAGGATTGAGGATTGAGGATTGAGGATTGAGCATTGAAGATTGAGTATTAATGCCTGAGGATTGAGGATTGAGGATTGATGATTGAGGATCGAGGATTGAAGATTGAGAATTGAGGATTGAAGATTGAGGATTGAGGATTGAGGATTGAGGATTCAGGGTTGAAGATTGAGGATTGAGGACTGAGGATTGAGGATTGAGTATTGATGACTGAGGCTTGAGGATTGAGGATTGAGGATTGAAGATTGAGGATTGAGGATTGAGGATGGGGGCTGAGAGTTGAGGATTGAGGTTTGAGGTCTGAGGACTGAGGATTGAGGATTGAGAATTGAGGATTGAGGAGTGAGGATTGAAGATTGAATATTGATGATTGAATATTGAGGACTGAGGATTGAGTGTTGTGGATTGAGGACGAGGACTGAGGGTTGAATATTGATGTTTGAGGTCTGAGGATTAAGGATTGAGGATTGAGAATTGAGGATTGAGGATTGGGGATTGGAGATTGAGGATTGGGTATTTATGATTGAAGAATGAGGATTGAGCATTGAGGTTTGAGGATTGAGGATTGAAGATTGAGTATTGATGACTGAATATTGAGGATTGAGGATAGAGGTTTGAGGATTGAGGATGAAGACTGAGGGTTGAGGATTGAGGCTTGAGGAACGAGGATTGAGGATTGAGGATTGAGGACTAAGGATTGACGATTGAGTATTGAATATTGAGGATTGACGACTGAGGATTGACGACTGAGAATTGAGGATTGAGGATTGCTGATTGAAGATTGAGTATTGAGGATTGAATATTGCGGATTGAGGATTGAGGATTGAGGATTGAGGATTGAGGATTGATGATTGAGGATTGAAGAATGAGGATTGAGGATTGAGGATTGAGGATTGAGGATTGAAGATTGAGTGTTGAGGACTGAAGATTGAGGATTGAGGATTGAGGATTGAGTATTGAGGATTGAAGATTGAGTACTGAGGATCGAAGATTGAGGATTGAGTATTGAGGGTTGAGGATTCAGGGTTGAAGATTAAGGATTGAGGATTGAGGATTGAGGATTGAGGATTGAGGATTGAGGATTGAAGATTGAATATTGATGATTGAATATTGATGACTGCGGATTGAGGGTTGTGGATTGTGGACGAGGACTAAGGGTTGAATATTGATGTTTGAGGTCTGGGGACTAAGGATTGAGGATTGAGAATTGAGGATTGAGGATTGAGGATTGAAGATTGAGGATTGGGTATTTAGGATTGAAGAATGAGGATTGAGGATTGAGGTTTGAGGATTGAGGATTGAGGATTGAGGATTGAGGATTGAGGATTGAGGATTGGAGATTGATTATTGAGGATTGAACATTGAGGATTGAGGATTAAGGATTGAGAATTGAGAATTGAGTATGAGGACTGAGGATTGAGGATTGAGGATTGAGGATTGAGGATTGAGAATTGGGGATTGAGGAATGAGGATTGAAGATTGAGTATTGATGATTGAATACTGAGGATTGAGGATTGAGGATTGAGGATTGAAGATTGAGTATTGAGGATTGAAGATTGAGGATTGAGTATTGAGGATTGAGGATTCAGGGTTGAAGATTGAGGATTGAGGATTGAGGATTGAGTACTGAGGATTGAGGATTGGGTATTGAGGATTGAGGAATGAGGATTGAGGATTGAGGTTTGAGGATTGAGGGTTGCAGATTGAGTATTGAGGATTGAAGATTGAGGATTGAGGATTGAGGATTGAGGAATGAGGATTGAAGATTGGGAATTGAGGATTGAAGATTGAGGATTGAGGATTGAGTACTGAGGATTGAGGATTGGGTATTGAGGATTGAGGGATGAGGATTCAGGATTGAGGTTTGAGGATTGAGGGTTGCAGATTGAGTATTGAGGATAGAAGATTGAGGATTGAGGATTGAGGATTGAGGAATGAGGATTGAAGATTGGGAATTGAGGATTGAAGATTGAGGATAGAGGATTGAGTACTGAGGATGGAGGATGAGGGCTGAGGGTTGAGGATTGAGGATTGAGAAATGAGGATTGAGGATTGAGGATTGAAATTGAGGATTGGGTATTGAGGATTGAAGAATGAGGATTGAGGAATTGGGATTGAGGATTGAGGATTGAGGATTGAAGATTGAGGATTGGGTATTGAGGATTGAAGAATGAGGATTGAGGATTGAGGATTGAGGATTGAGGATTGAAGATTGAGTGTTGAGGATTGAAGATTGAGGATTGAGGATTGAGGATTGAGGATTGAGGATTGATGATTGAGTATTGAGGATTGAAGATTGAGGGTTGAAGATTGAGTATTGATGATTGAATATTGAGGATTGAGGATTGAGGATTGAGGATTGAGGATTCAGGATTGAGGATTGAAGATTGTGTATTGATGATTGAATATTGAGGATTGAGGATTGAGGTTTGAGTATTGAGGACGAGGACTGACGGTAGAGGATTTAGGTTTGAGGATTGAGGATTGAGGACTGAGGATTGAGGATGAGTGCTAAGCGTCGGGGATTGAGTTTCGACGACTGAGGACTGAGGATTGAGGATTGAGAATTGAGGATTGAGGATTGATGATTGAGGATTGAGGATTGAGGATTGAGGATTGAGGATTGAGGATTGAGGATTGAGGATTGAGGATTGAAGATTGAGTATTGATGATTGAATATTGAGGGTTGTGTATTGAGGTTTGAGGAGTGAGGATTGAGGATTGAGGATTGAGGACTGAGTATTGAAGATTGAGTATTGATGCCTGAGGATTGAGGATCGAGGATAGAGGATTGAGGATTGGAGATTGATTATTGAGGATTGAAGATTGAGGATTGAGGATTGAGGATTGAGAATTGAGAATTGAGTATGAGGACTGAGGGTTGAGGATTGAGCTTTGAGGAATGAGGATTGAGGGTTTGGGTATGAGGATTGAGGATTGAGGATTGAGGATTGAGCATTGAAGATTGAGTATTAATGCCTGAGGATTGAGGATTGAGGATTGATGATTGAGGATCGAGGATTGAAGATTGAGAATTGAGGATTGAAGATTGAGGATTGAGGATTGAGGATTGAGGATGGAGGATGAGGGCTGAGGGTTGAGGATTGAGGATTGAGAAATAAGGATTGAGGATTGAGGATTGAAATTGAGGATTGGGTATTGAGGATTGAAGAATGAGGATTGAGGAATTAGGATTGAGGTTTGAGGATCGAGGATTGAAGATTGAGGATTGGGTATCGAGGATTGAAGAATGAGGATTGAGGATTGAGGGTTGAGGATTGAGGATTGAGGATTGAGGATTGAGGATTGAAGATTAGTGATGAGGATTGAAGATTGAGGATTGAGGATTGAGGATTGAGGATTGAAGATTGAAGGTTGAGTGTTGAGGGTTGAAGATTGAGGACTGAGGATTGAGGATTGAGGATTGAGGATTGAAGATTGAGTATTGAGGATTGAAGATTGAGTATTGAGTATTGAGGATTGAGGATTCAAGGTTGAAGATCGAGGATTGAGGATTGAGGATTGACGATCTAGGATTGGAGATTGATTATTGAGTATAGAAGGTTGAGGATTGTGGATTGATGATTGAGGATTGAGGATTGAGGATTGAGGATTGAGGATTGAGGATTGAGAATTGAGGATTGAGGATTGAGGATTGAAGATTGAGTATTGATGATTGAATATTGAGGATTGAGGATTGAGGATTGAGGATTGAAGATTGACTATTGAGGATTGAAGATTGAGGATTGAGTATTGAGGATTGAGGATTCAGGGTTGAAGATTGAGGATTGAGGACTGAGGATTGAGGATTGAGTATTGATGACTGAGGCTTGAGGATTGAGGATTGAGGATTGAAGATTGAGGATTGAGGATTGAGGATGGGGGCTGAGAGTTGAGGATTGAGGTTTGAGGTCTGAGGACTGAGGATTGAGGATTGAGAATTGAGGATTGAGGAGTGAGGATTGAAGATTGAATATTGATGATTGAATATTGAGGACTGAGGATTGAGTGTTGTGGATTGAGGACGAGGACTGAGGGTTGAATATTGATGTTTGAGGTCTGAGGATTAAGGATTGAGGATTGAGAATTGAGGATTGAGGATTGGGGATTGGAGATTGAGGATTGGGTATTTATGATTGAAGAATGAGGATTGAGCATTGAGGTTTGAGGATTGAGGATTGAAGATTGAGTATTGATGACTGAATATTGAGGATTGAGGATAGAGGTTTGAGGATTGAGGATGAAGACTGAGGGTTGAGGATTGAGGCTTGAGGAACGAGGATTGAGGATTGAGGATTGAGGACTAAGGATTGACGATTGAGTATTGAATATTGAGGATTGACGACTGAGGATTGACGACTGAGAATTGAGGATTGAGGATTGCTGATTGAAGAATGAGTATTGAGGATTGAATATTGCGGATTGAGGATTGAGGATTGAGGATTGAGGATTGGGGATTGAGGATTGAAGATTGAGTATTGTGTATTGAAGGTTGAGGATTGTGGATTGAGGATTAAGGATTGAGGATTGAATATTGTAGATTGAGTATTGGTGCCTGAGGATTGAGGATTGAGGATTGAGGATTGAGGATTGAGGATTGAAGATTGAGTATTGAGGATTGAAGATTGAGGGTTGAAGATTGAGTATTGATGATTGAATACTGAGGATTGAGGATTGAGGATTGAGGATTGAGGATTGAGGATTGAGGATTGAGGATTGAAGATTGAGTATTGATGATTGAATATTGAGGATTGAGGATTGAGGTTTGAGGATTGAGGACGAGGACTGACGGTAGAGGATTTAGGTTTGAGGATTGAGGATTGAGGACTGAGGATTGAGGATGAGTGCTAAGCGTCGGGGATTGAGTTTCGACGACTGACGACTGAGGATTGAGGATTGAGAATTGAGGATTGATGTTTGAGGATTGAAGATTGAGGATTGGGTATTGAGGATTGAAGAATGAGGATTGAGGATTGAGGATTGAGTATTGAGGATGTAGGATTGGAGATTGATTATTGAGTATTCAAGGTTAAGGATTGTGGATTGAGGATTGAGGATTGAGGATTGAGAATTGAGGATTGAAGATTGAGTATTGATGATTGAATATTGAGGATTGAGGATTGAGGTTTGAGGATTGAGGACGAGGACTGACGGTAGAGGATTTAGGTTTGAGGATTGAGGATTGAGGACTGAGGATTTAGGATGAGTGCTAAGGGTCGGGTATTGAGGTTCGACGACTGAGGACTGAGGATTGAGGATTGAGAATTGAGGATTGATGTTTGAGGAATGAAGATTGAGGATTGGGTATTGAGGATTGAAGAATGAGGATTGAGGATTGAGGATTGAGGATTGAGGATTGAGAATTGGGGATTGAGGAATGAGGATTGAAGATTGAGTATTGATGATTGAATACTGAGGATTGAGGATTGAGGATTGAGGATTGAAGATTGAGTATTGAGGATTGAAGATTGAGGATTGAGTATTGAGGATTGAGGATTCAGGGTTGAAGATTGAGGATTGAGGATTGAGGATTGAGTACTGAGGATTGAGGATTGGGTATTGAGGATTGAGGAATGAGGATTGAGGATTGAGGTTTGAGGATTGAGGGTTGCAGATTGAGTATTGAGGATTGAAGATTGAGGATTGAGGATTGAGGATTGAGGAATGAGGATTGAAGATTGGGAATTGAGGATTGAAGATTGAGGATTGAGGATTGAGTACTGAGGATTGAGGATTGGGTATTGAGGATTGAGGGATGAGGATTGAGGATTGAGGTTTGAGGATTGAGGGTTGCAGATTGAGTATTGAGGATAGAAGATTGAGGATTGAGGATTGAGGATTGAGGAATGAGGATTGAAGATTGGGAATTGAGGATTGAAGATTGAGGATAGAGGATTGAGTACTGAGGATGGAGGATGAGGGCTGAGGGTTGAGGATTGAGGATTGAGAAATGAGGATTGAGGATTGAGGATTGAAATTGAGGATTGGGTATTGAGGATTGAAGAATGGGGATTGAGGAATTGGGATTGAGGATTGAGGATTGAGGATTGAAGATTGAGGATTGGGTATTGAGGATTGAAGAATGAGGATTGAGGATTGAGGATTGAGGATTGAGGATTGAAGATTGAGTGTTGAGGATTGAAGATTGAGGATTGAGGATTGAGGATTGAGGATTGAGGATTGATGATTGAGTATTGAGGATTGAAGATTGAGGGTTGAAGATTGAGTATTGATGATTGAATATTGAGGATTGAGGATTGAGGATTGAGGATTGAGGATTCAGGATTGAGGATTGAAGATTGTGTATTGATGATTGAATATTGAGGATTGAGGATTGAGGTTTGAGTATTGAGGACGAGGACTGACGGTAGAGGATTTAGGTTTGAGGATTGAGGATTGAGGACTGAGGATTGAGGATGAGTGCTAAGCGTCGGGGATTGAGTTTCGACGACTGAGGACTGAGGATTGAGGATTGAGAATTGAGGATTGAGGATTGATGATTGAGGATTGAGGATTGAGGATTGAGGATTGAGGATTGAGGATTGAGGATTGAGGATTGAGGATTGAAGATTGAGTATTGATGATTGAATATTGAGGGTTGTGTATTGAGGTTTGAGGATTGAGGATTGAGGATTGAGGATTGAGGACTGAGTATTGAAGATTGAGTATTGATGCCTGAGGATTGAGGATCGAGGATAGAGGATTGAGGATTGGAGATTGATTATTGAGGATTGAAGATTGAGGATTGAGGATTGAGGATTGAGAATTGAGAATTGAGTATGAGGACTGAGGGTTGAGGATTGAGCTTTGAGGAATGAGGATTGAGGGTTTGGGTATGAGGATTGAGGATTGAGGATTGAGGATTGAGCATTGAAGATTGAGTATTAATGCCTGAGGATTGAGGATTGAGGATTGATGATTGAGGATCGAGGATTGAAGATTGAGAATTGAGGATTGAAGATTGAGGATTGAGGATTGAGGATTGAGGATGGAGGATGAGGGCTGAGGGTTGAGGATTGAGGATTGAGAAATAAGGATTGAGGATTGAGGATTGAAATTGAGGATTGGGTATTGAGGATTGAAGAATGAGGATTGAGGAATTAGGATTGAGGTTTGAGGATCGAGGATTGAAGATTGAGGATTGGGTATCGAGGATTGAAGAATGAGGATTGAGGATTGAGGGTTGAGGATTGAGGATTGAGGATTGAGGATTGAGGATTGAAGATTAGTGATGAGGATTGAAGATTGAGGATTGAGGATTGAGGATTGAGGATTGAAGATTGAAGGTTGAGTGTTGAGGGTTGAAGATTGAGGACTGAGGATTGAGGATTGAGGATTGAGGATTGAAGATTGAGTATTGAGGATTGAAGATTGAGTATTGAGTATTGAGGATTGAGGATTCAAGGTTGAAGATCGAGGATTGAGGATTGAGGATTGACGATCTAGGATTGGAGATTGATTATTGAGTATAGAAGGTTGAGGATTGTGGATTGATGATTGAGGATTTAGGATTGAGGATTGAGGATTGAGGATTGAGGATTGAGAATTGAGGATTGAGGATTGAGGATTGAAGATTGAGTATTGATGATTGAATATTGAGGATTGAGGATTGAGGATTGAGGATTGAAGATTGAGTATTGAGGATTGAAGATTGAGGATTGAGTATTGAGGATTGAGGATTCAGGGTTGAAGATTGAGGATTGAGGACTGAGGATTGAGGATTGAGTATTGATGACTGAGGCTTGAGGATTGAGGATTGAGGATTGAAGATTGAGGATTGAGGATTGAGGATGGGGGCTGAGAGTTGAGGATTGAGGTTTGAGGTCTGAGGACTGAGGATTGAGGATTGAGAATTGAGGATTGAGGAGTGAGGATTGAAGATTGAATATTGATGATTGAATATTGAGGACTGAGGATTGAGTGTTGTGGATTGAGGACGAGGACTGAGGGTTGAATATTGATGTTTGAGGTCTGAGGATTAAGGATTGAGGATTGAGAATTGAGGATTGAGGATTGGGGATTGGAGATTGAGGATTGGGTATTTATGATTGAAGAATGAGGATTGAGCATTGAGGTTTGAGGATTGAGGATTGAAGATTGAGTATTGATGACTGAATATTGAGGATTGAGGATAGAGGTTTGAGGATTGAGGATGAAGACTGAGGGTTGAGGATTGAGGCTTGAGGAACGAGGATTGAGGATTGAGGATTGAGGACTAAGGATTGACGATTGAGTATTGAATATTGAGGATTGACGACTGAGGATTGACGACTGAGAATTGAGGATTGAGGATTGCTGATTGAAGATTGAGTATTGAGGATTGAATATTGCGGATTGAGGATTGAGGATTGAGGATTGAGGATTGGGGATTGAGGATTGAAGATTGAGTATTGTGTATTGAAGGTTGAGGATTGTGGATTGAGGATTAAGGATTGAGGATTGAATATTGTAGATTGAGTATTGGTGCCTGAGGATTGAGGATTGAGGATTGAGGATTGAGGATTGAGGATTGAAGATTGAGTATTGAGGATTGAAGATTGAGGGTTGAAGATTGAGTATTGATGATTGAATACTGAGGATTGAGGATTGAGGATTGAGGATTGAGGATTGAGGATTGAGGATTGAGGATTGAAGATTGAGTATTGATGATTGAATATTGAGGATTGAGGATTGAGGTTTGAGGATTGAGGACGAGGACTGACGGTAGAGGATTTAGGTTTGAGGATTGAGGATTGAGGACTGAGGATTGAGGATGAGTGCTAAGCGTCGGGGATTGAGTTTCGACGACTGACGACTGAGGATTGAGGATTGAGAATTGAGGATTGATGTTTGAGGATTGAAGATTGAGGATTGGGTATTGAGGATTGAAGAATGAGGATTGAGGATTGAGGATTGAGTATTGAGGATGTAGGATTGGAGATTGATTATTGAGTATTCAAGGTTAAGGATTGTGGATTGAGGATTGAGGATTGAGGATTGAGGATTGAGGATTGAAGATTGAGTATTGATGATTGAATATTGAGGATTGAGGATTGAGGTTTGAGGATTGAGGACGAGGACTGACGGTAGAGGATTTAGGTTTGAGGATTGAGGATTGAGGACTGAGGATTTAGGATGAGTGCTAAGGGTCGGGTATTGAGGTTCGACGACTGAGGACTGAGGATTGAGGATTGAGAATTGAGGATTGATGTTTGAGGAATGAAGATTGAGGATTGGGTATTGAGGATTGAAGAATGAGGATTGAGGATTGAGGATTGACGACTGAGAATTGAGGATTGAGGATGATGATTGAAGAATGAGTATTGAGGATTGAATATTGAGGATTGAGGATTGAGGTTTGAGGATTGAGGACGAGGACTGACGGCAGAGGATTTAGGTTTGAGGATTGAGGATTGAGGACTGAGGATTGAGGATGAGTGCTAAGCGTCGGGGATTGAGATTCGACGACTGAGGACTGAGGATTGAGGATTGGGAGTTGAGGATTGAGGATTGAGGATTGAAGATTGAGTATTGATGATTGAATATTGAGGATTGAGGATTGAGGTCTGAGGATTGAGGATTGAGGATTGAGGATTGAGGATTGAGTATTGATGATTGAATATTGAGGATTGAGGATTGAGGTCTGAGGATTGAGGATTGAGGATTGAGGATTGAGGATTGAGTATTGAAGATTGAGTATTGCGGATTGAAGATTGACGATTGAGGATTAAGGATTGAGGATTTAGGATTGAGGATTGAGGATTGAAGATTGAGTATTGAGGATTGGAGATTGACGATTGAGAATTAAGGATTGAAGATTGAGGATTAAGGATTGAAGATTGGGGATTGAGGATCTAGGATTGGAGGTTGATTATTGAGGATTGAAGATTGAGGATTGAGGATTGAGGATTGAGAATTGAGAATTGAGTATGAGGACTGAGGGCTGAGGATTGAGGTTTGAGGTATGAGGATTGAGGGTTGAGGATTGAGGATTGAGGATTGAGGATCGAGGATTGAGTATTGAAGATTGAGTATTGATGCCTGAGGATTGAGGATTGGGGATTGTGGATTGAGGATTGAGGATTGAAGATTGAGGATTGAGAACTGAGTGTTGAGGATTGAGGTTTGAGGACTGAGGATTGAGGATTGAGTATTGATGACTGAGGCTTGAGGATTGAGGATTGAGGATTGAAGATTGAGGATTGAGGATTGAGGATGGGGGCTGAGAGTTGAGGATTGAGGTTTGAGGTCTGAGGACTGAGGATTGAGGATTGAGAATTGAGGATTGAGGAGTGAGGATTGAAGATTGAATATTGATGATTGAATATTGAGGACTGAGGATTGAGTGTTGTGGATTGAGGACGAGGACTGAGGGTTGAATATTGATGTTTGAGGTCTGAGGATTAAGGATTGAGGATTGAGAATTGAGGATTGAGGATTGGGGATTGGAGATTGAGGATTGGGTATTTATGATTGAAGAATGAGGATTGAGCATTGAGGTTTGAGGATTGAGGATTGAAGATTGAGTATTGATGACTGAATATTGAGGATTGAGGATAGAGGTTTGAGGATTGAGGATGAAGACTGAGGGTTGAGGATTGAGGCTTGAGGAACGAGGATTGAGGATTGAGGATTGAGGACTAAGGATTGACGATTGAGTATTGAATATTGAGGATTGACGACTGAGGATTGACGACTGAGAATTGAGGATTGAGGATTGCTGATTGAAGATTGAGTATTGAGGATTGAATATTGCGGATTGAGGATTGAGGATTGAGGATTGAGGATTGGGGATTGAGGATTGAAGATTGAGTATTGTGTATTGAAGGTTGAGGATTGTGGATTGAGGATTAAGGATTGAGGATTGAATATTGTAGATTGAGTATTGGTGCCTGAGGATTGAGGATTGAGGATTGAGGATTGAGGATTGAGGATTGAAGATTGAGTATTGAGGATTGAAGATTGAGGGTTGAAGATTGAGTATTGATGATTGAATACTGAGGATTGAGGATTGAGGATTGAGGATTGAGGATTGAGGATTGAGGATTGAGGATTGAAGATTGAGTATTGATGATTGAATATTGAGGATTGAGGATTGAGGTTTGAGGATTGAGGACGAGGACTGACGGTAGAGGATTTAGGTTTGAGGATTGAGGATTGAGGACTGAGGATTGAGGATGAGTGCTAAGCGTCGGGGATTGAGTTTCGACGACTGACGACTGAGGATTGAGGATTGAGAATTGAGGATTGATGTTTGAGGATTGAAGATTGAGGATTGGGTATTGAGGATTGAAGAATGAGGATTGAGGATTGAGGATTGAGTATTGAGGATGTAGGATTGGAGATTGATTATTGAGTATTCAAGGTTAAGGATTGTGGATTGAGGATTGAGGATTGAGGATTGAGGATTGAGGATTGAAGATTGAGTATTGATGATTGAATATTGAGGATTGAGGATTGAGGTTTGAGGATTGAGGACGAGGACTGACGGTAGAGGATTTAGGTTTGAGGATTGAGGATTGAGGACTGAGGATTTAGGATGAGTGCTAAGGGTCGGGTATTGAGGTTCGACGACTGAGGACTGAGGATTGAGGATTGAGAATTGAGGATTGATGTTTGAGGAATGAAGATTGAGGATTGGGTATTGAGGATTGAAGAATGAGGATTGAGGATTGAGGATTGACGACTGAGAATTGAGGATTGAGGATGATGATTGAAGAATGAGTATTGAGGATTGAATATTGAGGATTGAGGATTGAGGTTTGAGGATTGAGGACGAGGACTGACGGCAGAGGATTTAGGTTTGAGGATTGAGGATTGAGGACTGAGGATTGAGGATGAGTGCTAAGCGTCGGGGATTGAGATTCGACGACTGAGGACTGAGGATTGAGGATTGGGAGTTGAGGATTGAGGATTGAGGATTGAAGATTGAGTATTGATGATTGAATATTGAGGATTGAGGATTGAGGTCTGAGGATTGAGGATTGAGGATTGAGGATTGAGGATTGAGTATTGATGATTGAATATTGAGGACTGAGGATTGAGGTCTGAGGATTGAGGATTGAGGATTGAGGATTGAGGATTGAGTATTGAAGATTGAGTATTGATGCCTGAGGATTGAGGATCGAGGATTGAGGATTGAGGATTGGAGATTGATTATTGAGGATTGAAGATTGAGGATTGAGGATTAAGGATTGAGAATTGAGAATTGAGTATGAGGACTGAGGATTGAGGATTGAGGATTGAGGATTGAGGATTGAGAATTGGGGATTGAGGAATGAGGATTGAAGATTGAGTATTGATGATTGAATATTGAGGATTGAGGATTGAGGATTGAGGATTGAAGATTGAGTATTGAGGATTGAAGATTGAGGATTGAGTATTGAGGATTGAGGATTCAGGGTTGAAGATTGAGGATTGAGGATTGAGGATTGAGTACTGAGGATTGAGGATTGGGTATTGAGGATTGAGGAATGAGGATTGAGGATTGAGGTTTGAGGATTGAGGGTTGCAGATTGAGTATTGAGGATTGAAGATTGAGGATTGAGGATTGAGGATTGAGGAATGAGGATTGAAGATTGGGAATTGAGGATTGAAGATTGAGGATAGAGGATTGAGTACTGAGGATGGAGGATGAGGGCTGAGGGTTGAGGATTGAGGATTGAGAAATGAGGATTGAGGATTGAGGATTGAAATTGAGGATTGGGTATTGAGGATTGATGATTGAGTATTGAGGATTGAAGATTGAGGGTTGAAGATTGAGTATTGATGATTGAATATTGAGGATTGAGGATTGAGGATTGAGGATTGAGGATTCAGGATTGAGGATTGAAGATTGTGTATTGATGATTGAATATTGAGGATTGAGGATTGAGGTTTGAGGATTGAGGACGAGGACTGACGGTAGAGGATTTAGGTTTGAGGATTGAGGATTGAGGATTGAGGATTGAGGATTGAGGATTGAGGATTGAAGATTGAAGATTGAGTATTGATGATTGAATATTGAGGATTGAGTATTGAGGTTTGAGGATTGAGGATTGAGGATTGAGGATTGAGGATTGAGGATTGAGCATTGAAGATTGAGTATTGATGCCTGAGGATTGAGGATTGAGGATTGATGATTGAGGATCGAGGATTGAAGATTGAGAATTGAGGATTGAAGATTGAGGATTGAGGATTGAGGATTGAGGATGGAGGATGATGGCTGAGGGTTGAGGATTGAGGATTGAGAAATAAGGATTGAGGATTGAGGATTGAAATTGAGGATTGGGTATTGAGGATTGAAGAATGAGGATTGAGGAATTAGGATTGAGGTTTGAGGATCGAGGATTGAAGATTGAGGATTGGGTATTGAGGATTGAAGAATGAGGATTGAGGATTGAGGATTGAGGATTGAGGATTGAGGATTGAGGATTGAGGATTGAAGATTAGTGATGAGGATTGAAGATTGAGGATTGAGGATTGAGGATTGAGGATTGGGTATTGAGGATTGAAGAATGAGGATTGAGGATTGAGGATTGAGGATTGAGGATTGAAGGTTGAGTGTTGAGGGTTGAAGATTGAGGACTGAGGATTGAGGATTGAGGATTGAGGATTGAAGATTGAGTATTGAGGATTGAAGATTGAGTATTGAGTATTGAGGATTGAGGATTCAGGGTTGAAGATCGAGGATTGAGGATTGAGGATTGACGATCTAGGATTGGAGATTGATTATTGAGTATAGAAGGTTGAGGATTGTGGATTGATGATTGAGGATTGAGGATTGAGGATTGAGGATTGAGGATTGAGGATTGAGAATTGAGGATTGAGGATTGAGGATTGAAGATTGAGTATTGATGATTGAATATTGAGGATTGAGGATTGAGGATTGAGGATTGAAGATTGAGTATTGAGGATTGAAGGTTGAGGATTGAGTATTGAGGATTGAGTATTCAGGGTTGAAGATTGAGGATTGAGGATTGAGGATTGAGGATTGAGGATTGAGGATTGGGTATTGAGGATTGAGGAATGAGGATTGAGGATTGAGGTTTAAGGATTGAGGATTGCAGATTGAGTATTGAGGATTGAAGATTGAGGATAGAGGATTGAGTACTGAGGATGGAGGATGAGGGCTGAGGGTTGAGGATTGAGGATTGAGAAATGAGGATTGAGGATTGAGGATTGAAATTGAGGATTGGGTATTGAGGATTGAAGAATGAGGATTGGGGAATTAGAATTGAGGATTGAGGATTGAGGATTGAAGATTGAGGATCGGGTATTGAGGATTGAAGAATGAGGATTGAGGATTGAGGATTGAGGATTGAGGATTGATGATTGAGGATTGAGGATTGAGGATTGAGGATTGAGGATTGAGGATTGAGGATTGGAGATTGATTATTGAGGATTGAACATTGAGGATTGAGGATTAAGGATTGAGAATTGAGAATTGAGTATGAGGACTGAGGATTGAGGATTGAGGATTGAGGATTGAGGATTGAGAATTGGGGATTGAGGAATGAGGATTGAAGATTGAGTATTGATGATTGAATACTGAGGATTGAGGATTGAGGATTGAGGATTGAAGATTGAGTATTGAGGATTGAAGATTGAGGATTGAGTATTGAGGATTGAGGATTCAGGGTTGAAGATTGAGGATTGAGGATTGAGGATTGAGTACTGAGGATTGAGGATTGGGTATTGAGGATTGAGGAATGAGGATTGAGGATTGAGGTTTGAGGATTGAGGGTTGCAGATTGAGTATTGAGGATTGAAGATTGAGGATTGAGGATTGAGGATTGAGGAATGAGGATTGAAGATTGGGAATTGAGGATTGAAGATTGAGGATTGAGGATTGAGTACTGAGGATTGAGGATTGGGTATTGAGGATTGAGGGATGAGGATTGAGGATTGAGGTTTGAGGATTGAGGGTTGCAGATTGAGTATTGAGGATAGAAGATTGAGGATTGAGGATTGAGGATTGAGGAATGAGGATTGAAGATTGGGAATTGAGGATTGAAGATTGAGGATAGAGGATTGAGTACTGAGGATGGAGCATGAGGGCTGAGGGTTGAGGATTGAGGATTGAGAAATGAGGATTGAGGATTGAGGATTGAAATTGAGGATTGGGTATTGAGGATTGAAGAATGAGGATTGAGGAATTGGGATTGAGGATTGAGGATTGAGGATTGAAGATTGAGGATTGGGTATTGAGGATTGAAGAATGAGGATTGAGGATTGAGGATTGAGGATTGAGGATTGAAGATTGAGTGTTGAGGATTGAAGATTGAGGATTGAGGATTGAGGATTGAGGATTGAGGATTGATGATTGAGTATTGAGGATTGAAGATTGAGGGTTGAAGATTGAGTATTGATGATTGAATATTGAGGATTGAGGATTGAGGATTGAGGATTGAGGATTCAGGATTGAGGATTGAAGATTGTGTATTGATGATTGAATATTGAGGATTGAGGATTGAGGTTTGAGTATTGAGGACGAGGACTGACGGTAGAGGATTTAGGTTTGAGGATTGAGGATTGAGGACTGAGGATTGAGGATGAGTGCTAAGCGTCGGGGATTGAGTTTCGACGACTGAGGACTGAGGATTGAGGATTGAGAATTGAGGATTGAGGATTGATGATTGAGGATTGAGGATTGAGGATTGAGGATTGAGGATTGAGGATTGAGGATTGAGGATTGAGGATTGAAGATTGAGTATTGATGATTGAATATTGAGGGTTGTGTATTGAGGTTTGAGGATTGAGGATTGAGGATTGAGGATTGAGGACTGAGTATTGAAGATTGAGTATTGATGCCTGAGGATTGAGGATCGAGGATAGAGGATTGAGGATTGGAGATTGATTATTGAGGATTGAAGATTGAGGATTGAGGATTGAGGATTGAGAATTGAGAATTGAGTATGAGGACTGAGGGTTGAGGATTGAGCTTTGAGGAATGAGGATTGAGGGTTTGGGTATGAGGATTGAGGATTGAGGATTGAGGATTGAGCATTGAAGATTGAGTATTAATGCCTGAGGATTGAGGATTGAGGATTGATGATTGAGGATCGAGGATTGAAGATTGAGAATTGAGGATTGAAGATTGAGGATTGAGGATTGAGGATTGAGGATGGAGGATGAGGGCTGAGGGTTGAGGATTGAGGATTGAGAAATAAGGATTGAGGATTGAGGATTGAAATTGAGGATTGGGTATTGAGGATTGAAGAATGAGGATTGAGGAATTAGGATTGAGGTTTGAGGATCGAGGATTGAAGATTGAGGATTGGGTATCGAGGATTGAAGAATGAGGATTGAGGATTGAGGGTTGAGGATTGAGGATTGAGGATTGAGGATTGAGGATTGAAGATTAGTGATGAGGATTGAAGATTGAGGATTGAGGATTGAGGATTGAGGATTGAAGATTGAAGGTTGAGTGTTGAGGGTTGAAGATTGAGGACTGAGGATTGAGGATTGAGGATTGAGGATTGAAGATTGAGTATTGAGGATTGAAGATTGAGTATTGAGTATTGAGGATTGAGGATTCAAGGTTGAAGATCGAGGATTGAGGATTGAGGATTGACGATCTAGGATTGGAGATTGATTATTGAGTATAGAAGGTTGAGGATTGTGGATTGATGATTGAGGATTGAGGATTGAGGATTGAGGATTGAGGATTGAGGATTGAGAATTGAGGATTGAGGATTGAGGATTGAAGATTGAGTATTGATGATTGAATATTGAGGATTGAGGATTGAGGATTGAGGATTGAAGATTGAGTATTGAGGATTGAAGATTGAGGATTGAGTATTGAGGATTGAGGATTCAGGGTTGAAGATTGAGGATTGAGGACTGAGGATTGAGGATTGAGTATTGATGACTGAGGCTTGAGGATTGAGGATTGAGGATTGAAGATTGAGGATTGAGGATTGAGGATGGGGGCTGAGAGTTGAGGATTGAGGTTTGAGGTCTGAGGACTGAGGATTGAGGATTGAGAATTGAGGATTGAGGAGTGAGGATTGAAGATTGAATATTGATGATTGAATATTGAGGACTGAGGATTGAGTGTTGTGGATTGAGGACGAGGACTGAGGGTTGAATATTGATGTTTGAGGTCTGAGGATTAAGGATTGAGGATTGAGAATTGAGGATTGAGGATTGGGGATTGGAGATTGAGGATTGGGTATTTATGATTGAAGAATGAGGATTGAGCATTGAGGTTTGAGGATTGAGGATTGAAGATTGAGTATTGATGACTGAATATTGAGGATTGAGGATAGAGGTTTGAGGATTGAGGATGAAGACTGAGGGTTGAGGATTGAGGCTTGAGGAACGAGGATTGAGGATTGAGGATTGAGGACTAAGGATTGACGATTGAGTATTGAATATTGAGGATTGACGACTGAGGATTGACGACTGAGAATTGAGGATTGAGGATTGCTGATTGAAGATTGAGTATTGAGGATTGAATATTGCGGATTGAGGATTGAGGATTGAGGATTGAGGATTGGGGATTGAGGATTGAAGATTGAGTATTGTGTATTGAAGGTTGAGGATTGTGGATTGAGGATTAAGGATTGAGGATTGAATATTGTAGATTGAGTATTGGTGCCTGAGGATTGAGGATTGAGGATTGAGGATTGAGGATTGAGGATTGAAGATTGAGTATTGAGGATTGAAGATTGAGGGTTGAAGATTGAGTATTGATGATTGAATACTGAGGATTGAGGATTGAGGATTGAGGATTGAGGATTGAGGATTGAGGATTGAGGATTGAAGATTGAGTATTGATGATTGAATATTGAGGATTGAGGATTGAGGTTTGAGGATTGAGGACGAGGACTGACGGTAGAGGATTTAGGTTTGAGGATTGAGGATTGAGGACTGAGGATTGAGGATGAGTGCTAAGCGTCGGGGATTGAGTTTCGACGACTGACGACTGAGGATTGAGGATTGAGAATTGAGGATTGATGTTTGAGGATTGAAGATTGAGGATTGGGTATTGAGGATTGAAGAATGAGGATTGAGGATTGAGGATTGAGTATTGAGGATGTAGGATTGGAGATTGATTATTGAGTATTCAAGGTTAAGGATTGTGGATTGAGGATTGAGGATTGAGGATTGAGGATTGAGGATTGAAGATTGAGTATTGATGATTGAATATTGAGGATTGAGGATTGAGGTTTGAGGATTGAGGACGAGGACTGACGGTAGAGGATTTAGGTTTGAGGATTGAGGATTGAGGACTGAGGATTTAGGATGAGTGCTAAGGGTCGGGTATTGAGGTTCGACGACTGAGGACTGAGGATTGAGGATTGAGAATTGAGGATTGATGTTTGAGGAATGAAGATTGAGGATTGGGTATTGAGGATTGAAGAATGAGGATTGAGGATTGAGGATTGACGACTGAGAATTGAGGATTGAGGATGATGATTGAAGAATGAGTATTGAGGATTGAATATTGAGGATTGAGGATTGAGGTTTGAGGATTGAGGACGAGGACTGACGGCAGAGGATTTAGGTTTGAGGATTGAGGATTGAGGACTGAGGATTGAGGATGAGTGCTAAGCGTCGGGGATTGAGATTCGACGACTGAGGACTGAGGATTGAGGATTGGGAGTTGAGGATTGAGGATTGAGGATTGAAGATTGAGTATTGATGATTGAATATTGAGGATTGAGGATTGAGGTCTGAGGATTGAGGATTGAGGATTGAGGATTGAGGATTGAGTATTGATGATTGAATATTGAGGATTGAGGATTGAGGTCTGAGGATTGAGGATTGAGGATTGAGGATTGAGGATTGAGTATTGAAGATTGAGTATTGCGGATTGAAGATTGACGATTGAGGATTAAGGATTGAGGATTTAGGATTGAGGATTGAGGATTGAAGATTGAGTATTGAGGATTGGAGATTGACGATTGAGAATTAAGGATTGAAGATTGAGGATTAAGGATTGAAGATTGGGGATTGAGGATCTAGGATTGGAGGTTGATTATTGAGGATTGAAGATTGAGGATTGAGGATTGAGGATTGAGAATTGAGAATTGAGTATGAGGACTGAGGGCTGAGGATTGAGGTTTGAGGTATGAGGATTGAGGGTTGAGGATTGAGGATTGAGGATTGAGGATCGAGGATTGAGTATTGAAGATTGAGTATTGATGCCTGAGGATTGAGGATTGGGGATTGTGGATTGAGGATTGAGGATTGAAGATTGAGGATTGAGAACTGAGTGTTGAGGATTGAGGTTTGAGGACTGAGGATTGAGGATTGAGTATTGATGACTGAGGCTTGAGGATTGAGGATTGAGGATTGAAGATTGAGGATTGAGGATTGAGGATGGGGGCTGAGAGATGAGGATTGAGGTTTGAGGTCTGAGGACTGAGGATTGAGGATTGAGAATTGAGGATTGAGGAGTGAGGATTGAAGATTGAATATTGATGATTGAATATTGAGGACTGAGGATTGAGTGTTGTGGATTGAGGACGAGGACTGAGGGTTGAATATTGATGTTTGAGGTCTGAGGATTAAGGATTGAGGATTGAGAATTGAGGATTGAGGATTGGGGATTGGAGATTGAGGATTGGGTATTTATGATTGAAGAATGAGGATTGAGCATTGAGGTTTGAGGATTGAGGATTGAAGATTGAGTATTGATGACTGAATATTGAGGATTGAGGATAGAGGTTTGAGGATTGAGGATGAAGACTGAGGGTTGAGGATTGAGGCTTGAGGAACGAGGATTGAGGATTGAGGATTGAGGACTAAGGATTGACGATTGAGTATTGAATATTGAGGATTGACGACTGAGGATTGACGACTGAGAATTGAGGATTGAGGATTGCTGATTGAAGATTGAGTATTGAGGATTGAATATTGCGGATTGAGGATTGAGGATTGAGGATTGAGGATTGGGGATTGAGGATTGAAGATTGAGTATTGTGTATTGAAGGTTGAGGATTGTGGGTTGAGGATTAAGGATTGAGGATTGAATATTGTAGATTGAGTATTGGTGCCTGAGGATTGAGGATTGAGGATTGAGGATTGAGGATTGAAGATTGAGTATTGAGGATTGAAGATTGAGGGTTGAAGATTGAGTATTGATGATTGAATACTGAGGATTGAGGATTGAGGATTGAGGATTGAGGATTGAGGATTGAGGATTGAGGATTGAAGATTGAGTATTGATGATTGAATATTGAGGATTGAGGATTGAGGTTTGAGGATTGAGGACGAGGACTGACGGTAGAGGATTTAGGTTTGAGGATTGAGGATTGAGGACTGAGGATTGAGGATGAGTGCTAAGCGTCGGGGATTGAGTTTCGACGACTGACGACTGAGGATTGAGGATTGAGAATTGAGGATTGATGTTTGAGGATTGAAGATTGAGGATTGGGTATTGAGGATTGAAGAATGAGGATTGAGGATTGAGGATTGAGTATTGAGGATGTAGGATTGGAGATTGATTATTGAGTATTCAAGGTTAAGGATTGTGGATTGAGGATTGAGGATTGAGGATTGAGGATTGAGGATTGAAGATTGAGTATTGATGATTGAATATTGAGGATTGAGGATTGAGGTTTGAGGATTGAGGACGAGGACTGACGGTAGAGGATTTAGGTTTGAGGATTGAGGATTGAGGACTGAGGATTTAGGATGAGTGCTAAGGGTCGGGTATTGAGGTTCGACGACTGAGGACTGAGGATTGAGGATTGAGAATTGAGGATTGATGTTTGAGGAATGAAGATTGAGGATTGGGTATTGAGGATTGAAGAATGAGGATTGAGGATTGAGGATTGACGACTGAGAATTGAGGATTGAGGATGATGATTGAAGAATGAGTATTGAGGATTGAATATTGAGGATTGAGGATTGAGGTTTGAGGATTGAGGACGAGGACTGACGGCAGAGGATTTAGGTTTGAGGATTGAGGATTGAGGACTGAGGATTGAGGATGAGTGCTAAGCGTCGGGGATTGAGATTCGACGACTGAGGACTGAGGATTGAGGATTGGGAGTTGAGGATTGAGGATTGAGGATTGAAGATTGAGTATTGATGATTGAATATTGAGGATTGAGGATTGAGGTCTGAGGATTGAGGATTGAGGATTGAGGATTGAGGATTGAGTATTGATGATTGAATATTGAGGACTGAGGATTGAGGTCTGAGGATTGAGGATTGAGGATTGAGGATTGAGGATTGAGTATTGAAGATTGAGTATTGATGCCTGAGGATTGAGGATCGAGGATTGAGGATTGAGGATTGGAGATTGATTATTGAGGATTGAGGATTGAAGATTGAGGATTGAATATTGAGTATTGATGATTGAATATTGAGGATTGGGGATTGAAGATTGACGATTGAGGATTGGGTATTGAGGATAGAGGAATGAGGATTGAGGATTGAGGTTTGAGGATTGAGGATTGCAGATTGACTATTGAGGATTGAAGATTGAGGATTGAGGATTCAGGGTTGAAGATCGAGGATTGAGGATTGAGGATTGACGATCTAGGATTGAGTATTGAAGATTGAGTATTGATGCCTGAGGATTGAGGATCGAGGATTGAGGATTGAGGATTGGAGATTGATTATTGAGGATTGAAGATTGAGGATTGAGGGTTGAATATTGATGATTGAATATTGAGGACTGAGGACTGAGGGTTGTGGATTGAGGACGAGGACTGAGGGTTGAATATTGATGTTTGAGGTCTGAGGATTAAGGATTGAGGATTGAGAATTGAGGATTGAGGATTGAGGATTGAAGATTGTGGATTGGGTATTTAGGATTGAAGAATGAGGATTGAAGATTGAGGTTTGAGGGTTGATGGTTGAATATTGAGGATTGAGGATTGAGGTTTGAGGATTGAGGATGAAGACTGAGGGTTGAGGATTGAGGTTTGAGGAACGAGGATTGAGGATTGAGGATTGAGGACTAAGGATTGACGATTGAGTATTGAAGATTGAGGATTGATGGCTGAGGATTGACGACTGAGAATTGAGGATTGAGGATTGCTGATTGAAGATTGAGTATTGAGGATTGAATATTGCGGATTGAGGATTGAGGATTGAGGATTGAGGATTGGGGATTGAGGATTGAAGATTGAGTATTGTGTATTGAAGGTTGAGGATTGTGGATTGAGGATTAAGGATTGAGGATTGAATATTGTAAATTGAGTATTGGTGCCTGAGGATTGAGGATTGAGGATTGAGGATTGAGGATTGAGGATTGAAGATTGAGTATTGAGGATTGAAGGTTGAGGGTTGAAGATTGAGTATTGATGATTGAATACTGAGGATTGAGGATTGAGGATTGAGGATTGAGGATTGAGGATTGAGGATTGAGGATTGAAGATTGAGTATTGATGATTGAATATTGAGGATTGAGGATTGAGGTTTGAGGATTGAGGACGAGGACTGACGGTAGAGGATTTAGGTTTGAGGATTGAGGATTGAGGACTGAGGATTGAGGATGAGTGCTAAGCGTCGGGGATTCAGGTTCGACGACTGACGACTGAGGATTGAGGATTGAGAACTGAGGATTGATGTTTGAGGATTGAAGATTGAGGATTGGGTATTGAGGATTGAAGAATGAGGATTGAGGATTGAGGATTGAGGATTGAGGATTGAGGATTGAGGATGTAGGATTGGAGATTGATTATTGAGTATTCAAGGTTGAGGATTGTGGATTGAGGATTGAGGATTGAGGATTGAGGATTGAGGATTGAAGATTGAGTATTGATGATTGAATATTGAGGATTGAGGATTGAGGTTTGAGGATTGAGGACGAGGACTGTCGGTAGAGGATTTAGGTTTGAGGATTGAGGATTGAGGACTGAGAATTTAGGATGAGTGCTAAGGGTCGGGTATTGAGGTTCGACGACTGAGGATTGTGGATTGAGGATTAAGGATTGAGGATTGAATATTGTAGATTGAGTATTGATGCCTGAGGATTGAGGATTGAGGATTGAGGATTGAGGATTGAGGATTGAAGATTGAGTATTGAGGATTGAAGATTGAGGATTGAATATTGAGTATTGATGATTGAATATTGAGGATTGGGGATTGAAGATTGACGATTGAGGATTGGGTATTGAGGATAGAGGAATGAGGATTGAGGATTGAGGTTTGAGGATTGAGGATTGCAGATTGACTATTGAGGATTGAAGATTGAGGATTGAGGATTCAGGGTTGAAGATCGAGGATTGAGGATTGAGGATTGACGATCTAGGATTGAGTATTGAAGATTGAGTATTGATGCCTGAGGATTGAGGATCGAGGATTGAGGATTGAGGATTGGAGATTGATTATTGAGGATTGAAGATTGAGGATTGAGGGTTGAATATTGATGATTGAATATTGAGGACTGAGGACTGAGGGTTGTGGATTGAGGACGAGGACTGAGGGTTGAATATTGATGTTTGAGGTCTGAGGATTAAGGATTGAGGATTGAGAATTGAGGATTGAGGATTGAGGATTGAAGATTGTGGATTGGGTATTTAGGATTGAAGAATGAGGATTGAAGATTGAGGTTTGAGGGTTGATGATTGAATATTGAGGATTGAGGATTGAGGTTTGAGGATTGAGGATGAAGACTGAGGGTTGAGGATTGAGGTTTGAGGAACGAGGATTGAGGATTGAGGATTGAGGACTAAGGATTGACGATTGAGTATTGAAGATTGAGGATTGATGGCTGAGGATTGACGACTGAGAATTGAGGATTGAGGATTGCTGATTGAAGATTGAGTATTGAGGATTGAATATTGCGGATTGAGGATTGAGGATTGAGGATTGAGGATTGGGGATTGAGGATTGAAGATTGAGTATTGTGTATTGAAGGTTGAGGATTGTGGATTGAGGATTAAGGATTGAGGATTGAATATTGTAAATTGAGTATTGGTGCCTGAGGATTGAGGATTGAGGATTGAGGATTGAGGATTGAGGATTGAAGATTGAGTATTGAGGATTGAAGATTGAGGGTTGAAGATTGAGTATTGATGATTGAATA